>NW_020897691.1:31730272-31940499 GCF_003984885.1 Neopelma chrysocephalum
AAAAAAAAAAAAAAAAAAAAAAAAAAAAAAAAAAAAAAAAAAAACGGGGAACGCGGGCTCCGTGAGGGGATGGCGGCGGCCAGACGGGCGAGCAGGAGGCGGCGGCGGCGGCGGCTGCGCGGCCGCGCAGGCAGGCGAGCAGCGCGCGCTGCAGGCAGAGCAGGGCGCGCACCAGCGCATGCAGCGCGCGCCACGCCAGCCCGCCCGCCCCGCTCATGGGACCGACCGACAGGAGCGCGCGGGAGGTGCCTCAGCCGCGGCGCGTCGCCCGCCTCGCCGCCGCCATCCCCTCACGGAGCCCGCGTTCCCCGCCCGGCAACCGCCCGCGCCGCCATCTTCCGGCCGCCCCGCCTGCTCTTTCACCTCTCGACCCGCCACACGCGAGGCGCCCGTTGGCCGCCGGGCGCGCTAACGTCATTTCCGCCTGCGGAGCGTGAATTACGTGGCCGCGAGGGAGGGAGGGGGCGGGGCCAGGAGAGGAGGCGGGGCCGGGAACGGCCCGGGGCGGGGCGGCCCCGGGAGGGGGCGCGGCTGGGGCAGGGCCGCGCCCCCTGGCGGGCGCTGCGACAGTGGCCCCGCAGGTACCGGGGGCGGGGGAAGAGGGGGTGGCGGTGTGGGGGCGGTGGGCGTGGGTTCGCGCTGGCCTCTGCCCGGCTCTTGACCATTCCTCGGGTCGGGCCGCAACGCTGTCCAGTCTCCCGGCTGCTTCAGGGGCCCGTTCCTCTGTCCAAACACAGCCTTGGTCTTCCTGGCGCCCGCAGCGCCGGCGTGTGAAGCGAAGGTGGGGAACACATCCGAACGCCGGAGGAGCGGCCGCGTCTCATGGGTGTCTTTACTAAACAACACGTTTCAGCGTCAGAGCGTCCTGCGAATGCTCACTGGGTGATTCTGCAGCACGGGCGTGGGAAACGGGGGCGGCGCAGCCCCCGAACCTCGGGGAGTGTGCCCCTGCAGCGGCCGGGACCCACGTTTTGCAGTCTCCCGCAAAACCTGCAGTTCCCGGGTTTTTGCTGCCTCACTAGGAGGTACCTTGTGAGGTAGCAAACTACCTGGTCTTGTGACGGCCCAAAGGTCCGAACATGGAAACGCCGCTGCAGGCGAAAGGTAGAGCAAGAGCTAACAAGCCAGGCGGGTGCTCTCAGGCACATAGGTGGGCTGAAATGACACAGTGAGATATTTAAACACTCCATTGAAAGAATCCGCCAATGTAAAATTAAATGAAAAATTGCGTATCAGGAAAATATTTTTCTTGCTAAGAAAATAGCTACTTCCCAGTCTTTTAATACAGACCAGCATTAGCCAGCAAAAATGACACAGTCAAACCACAAGAAAGGCTTGTGCTGTTCCATAAATATCTGGACACTTAGCTACCAAAAATGTGGGTGACTGACAGTATAATCATAGAATCATTGAGGTTGGAAAAGACCTCTAAGATCATCAACTCCCAACTGTTAACCCAGCACTGCCAAGTTCACCGCTAAACCATACCCTTAAGTGCCGCATCAACATGTCTTTTGAACACTTTCAGGGGTGGTGATTCCACGACTTCCCTAGAAAGTTGTTCCAATGCTTGACAATGCCTTCCATGCAGAAATTTCTCCTAATATCCAATTTAAACCTCCCCATGCGCCGCTTGAGGCCATTTTCTCTGGTCCTGTCACTTGTTTCCCTGGGAGAAGTAACCAACCCCAACCTTCTACAACCTTGCTTCAAGTATTTGTAGAGAGGATAAGGTCCCCCCTGAGCCTCCTGCAGGCTAAACTGCCCCAGCTCCCTCAGCTGCTCCTCATATGAGTTACTCTCTAGACCCTTCACCAGCTTTGTTGCCCTTGTCTGGACCAACTCCAGCACCTCAACATCTTTTGCATAGTGAGGGGCCCAGAACTGGACACAGGACTCAAGGTGCGGCCTCACCAGTGCCAAAAACAGGGGAAGAATCACTGCCCTGCTCCGGCTGGCCACACTATTTTGAATACAAGCCTGGATGCCATTGGCCTTCTTGGCCACCTGGGCACACTACTGGCTCATATTTAGCTGGCTGTTGACCAGCACCCCCAGGTCCTTTCCCGCTGGTCAGTTTTCCAGCCACTCTTCCCCCAGCATGGTGGTGGTGTGATCCAAGGGCAGGACCTGGCACTTTGTCTTGTTCAATCTCATACAGTTGGCCTTGGCCCATTGGTCCAGCCTGTCCAGATCCCTCTGTAGAGCCTGATGATATGTAAAGGTAAAGAAAAATGAGTTTAGGTCTTTCTGTTCCAGTTGCATAGCTTAGTGTGTCCAGTTGCACAGCTTAAGAAACCCAAGTGTCAGTTGCATTTGCATAGGTAACATAACCAAATAGCTGTGCTCTAACACCTGACAAATCAGCCTCTGTGGAGGTGAGTGATTACTCAGTTACTGAACGCCAACAGAAGATAAAAAATAATAGAAACTGTTTGCTTTGAAAAGTAATTTGCTGATGTAATTACTCCTCAGTTATCACCTGAAATCATGAACTGCCAGGAAACCCTTTAGGTTACTGTTTGTAAGTCACTTCTTTTAGTGGACTCAGTAATCCAGTTTTGTTTAATTTTCATGCACTTTGGGAACTGCTTGATAAAATTTGCGCATGCATCAGAGTTAATGCATATACCATTAAGTAATTTCTTTGTGTGTGTATGCAAAAGTCTGGAAAGTTCCTGCCAGTGAAGGGGGACACTTGCAGTGTGTATTTGCACATTAAATACACCTAACCCAAAAGCGTACACACAGCATCTTAAGCTATATTGTAACCAATTAGCTATTCAGATATCAAAATAAACTCTTACAAAAATTCACCTCACTTGATCTTATCCTAATATTTGCCAGAGGTAGAGATCTATTTCCTGAGAATCTTTCTTCTTTTGTTTACAACAATTGAATAAGGTCAGCTTTACCCCACAGTTTTCAGTCCTCACTATTAATAAACTTTGGAACTAATATTAAATCTTATTAACCAGGACAGTGATTCTTTGTTTATTTCATTTGCTGTGATGAAGATTCTGTGCTTTGCCTGGAGCTCAACTAATTTTGTCTAACGTCATTTAAAATAGTCTCAAATAAATGAGGCAAATGTTACAGAAAAACTGAAATTGGTTTCTCAAAAGCAAGAATTTCTGAACAATCCCGAGAAATTTTTCACATCAGTGTAACTCTCCATCTCAAACTGCAAATCCGTGAGTTTAAATGTGTTGAATACCAGATTCCCAGTAATAGCATCTTGTGGTATTGCAAGATTTTATTTGTGGGGGTTTTATGCAATTATAAGAATGTTCTACTATAAAAAGGCCCATACAGAGTTACAGGCTGCTTTTCTAAGAGATGGTATTTGTATTCTTACTTCCCTCAAACTACATAGTACTAATGGCATAGATAAACAAATAATTTTTTTTACAATATGCAGTTCACAATGGCATCCTTACTACAGACCTTCTCTCACCAGTTATTACCTCTTATAGTACAAATAAAAGAGGAAAACTAATGACAGATGAGAAGGCTTCTTGCCAGTAGAGACACTGGTGGCAGTGGGCAGCTCTAGACAGCTTCAAGGTTCAGTACAGATAAACCATGGGGTTAATCTAATTCATAATCATAGTAATCATCGTCCGTGTTTACTCCAATGCTGGAGGTCTCATTGGATTTAATTTTCTTTCTATCCTCTTTGTCTGTTTCCATGGAAGATGGATTGCCTTCACACTGCTGCAGAATCTTCTTGGAAGACATCCAACTTTCTCCTCGGCTTTCTGCTGGCGCTGCACACTGCCCTCCCTGGACATCCGTTCCTTTGGCCACCAGCGCTCTTCTGGTTCTGAGAAGGTCACAGGTGCAGTTCCAAGGGTTTCCGTCTAAATACAGATGACGAAGACGAGGTAAATACTCCAAGACTTTGCGATCCAAGGCAGATATCTTGTTATTCCGTAAATTTAAAACCTGAAGCTGTTTCAAGTCCTTCAGCTCTTGTTCTCCAACATCCTCTATGCCATTTCCTTTTAGATCCAATCTGGCAAGGGTGTCTGGAAGTCTGAATAAAAATAAAACAACACAAAGGTGTTATGTTCATCATATTGTTTCTGTTTCTGTAAGTGGCATTTGCTGATGGTTACATTTCCAGTCATGTCTGATGTACTAAAATAAAACTATCACTAAAAAATGCAATCTTCTGCAATAAAAGATGTTCATGTTGAATTGTGAGTTTTGGGAGTTTTTTGTTTGTTTATTTATTTATTTGTGGATTTTGTTTGGTTTTATAAGTTATAGCTATACTGTCTGTGTACCCTTGAACTCTTTTCCCAAATTACTGCAGTTCTGACCTGTACTGACTGTGTTTGTGCAGCTGAACTAAACAGCAGCCTTGCTGTGCTCTACTATGAAGAAAATTATGTTTGAGTGTCAAGCTTAAAAATGCATTTTGTACTCTTCAATGCCATAAGCGTGCCAATGACCAAATTATAGCACCATGAAAGATCAAAATTTAGAGAATCATGGCAATGCTGCTCTTTTAAGTACTTCTATATATGATTTGTTTAAAAAGCTCTTTTAATTCATAAAGAACTAGAATTTTTCTTCTCTTTTGTTCTCCTGCTCCCATAAGACTCAAACATTAATCATCACAGCAGTAGTCCATCTGATGATATCCTGTTAATAAATCTGCAACAGGGAAAATACAAGTGCTTCTTGATGGTCTTTTTAAATAGTACTTTGGAGAATTAGAACTGGTTACATTTAAAAGAAAAAAAAAGCTGATAATCTCTGGACAGGATACTAGACAGGTTAGTAGAATTCTTATTTTCATACATATTACAATTTTTTATGATAAGACTATTATTTCAAAAGTCTTGCTCATTTATGACCTAATTTTCTTCTGCTGTAGTTAGTGATAAGTGCTTAACAGAAAAGCCACTTAATTGATATGGAATATCTTTAATAAAATTTATTTGAAAGTATCTTAAAAATCACTTTCGTATGGTAGTATGCAAGGTGGTGAAATTAAAAGTCATAGTTAGAGATTTTAAGGAAACTTATTGACTGAAACTCTCAGGGAAATTATAAATAATACTACCAAGACCTATTTATAATAGAAACAGCAGTATACCGCAACTGGTATAGGTTCATGTGATAGTTTCTCTCAATGTAATAATATGAAATACCTTTGAAAATGACTAAGAGGGCAATTGTGACCCTCACCAACTGTTTTTTGTGAAGCTGAGTTTGACCTCTTAAGCTGAAAAATGGTTCCCAAATTTATGAAAATCTGACACGTTCAATAGTACTATTTCAAGAGTAGTGCAGTTCTTTATTGTGCGATATTTCTAGTGGAGATAAGAATTTCATGTGTTGATACAGTGATTCACTCCACAAAATTTGATCTTACCAAATGCTTGTGCCTGCAATAAATCTGTTTTGAAACCTAACCACAGGCAATGACTATATTTGCTCAATATGACACTATAATGTCAGAAGGGTACTCTGGGGCACCCAGAGAGCCACTAATGTCAAGGGCAGTGGGAAATCACCCGAGATGTTTATCCATACTGATTACAGTCCAAAGCCTGACCAGCAAGTCTTTAAACCTGTTAAGAGTCCTATTGTACTAGTGTTAGACTTGGGCTTCGTGGCCGTGTTATTTGACGTGAGGCTGTGTAGATCTTGAGAAAATAATGTCACTGGAGTACACAATGACTGACCCTGCTGCTAGAAGAGGAGCTGTGCTCACTCAGGAGCTGACCTTGGCAGCCACAATGTGCTACTACCACTTTAGGGCACATCATCAGACTCTTCCCCACACTTGCACCACTCCCTGCAAGATTTTACAAAGTACAGACTCTTCTCTAAAAGTCCTGAAAATACTTGGACTTGTGGATTATTTTCTTCTCAGAAAAGAAACAAAAGAAGATTTCTTTGTCCTCATTCCTGCCAAAAAAATGCTAGGACCTATTCACTTTAGCATATTATCCATATTTTTTAGCCTTTTACAGTGGTGACTGTTCTCAGATAGCTGTCAAAAGTAATACTTTTATTTCTGTATATCCATTCATACCTGGTCATCATCAGACAAATAAAATTAAGTACATAAATTTTACATCTTGTCATTTTTTCCCCTCTTATGTGTTTACAGCCCTCCCTGGAAATCTCTATTCATTGTTGGATTGAAAATAAAAGCCTCCAATACCTCCTGAAAAGTTGTACTGTTTAAAGACTAATAGAGAACTCCTTCCTGTTAATTCTCTTCACTGCGAAGGTTGTAAAGTAAGATGGATTAGACAATACTAAAGTAACTAGAAAGCATTAAACATTTCTGTCAAGCTAGGTCAAATCAAATATTTATACACCACTAAATCACTTTCTGATTATAAAGTTGCTGCCAAATAGATTCAAATGCTAAAGGACCTTACACTAAACGAATTGAAATTTTACTGCATTATTTATTTGGGCTAGTTAAACCTGTCCACAAGCCATAAAAATAAAGTTTTACAGTGCAGTTTTGTTAAAGACGTTGATGTTAATGGAATTACTTTGCTATTTTTGTGCCATCTTATTGCACAGCTTTTTGTAATAATAAAATTGCCACTTTATATCAGAGCAACCTCCATTTGGCTTCATATGCTGTCTCTAATAATGGCCACGACCACACTTAGATGAATGTGAGACATCCTCTAAGCAGGGCATTAATGAACACAGTGTGCCCAAGGGATGTTCCTTCTATGCTGTTTTGACTGGAATTTTGCTTATAGCCTGAAGCTGGAGATTTCATACCTCGTAATGTGTGAATTTAATGAAGTTAGGAATGCTGTTATCACTGAAAGAGCACATTCTTTTTGACCAGACTCAGTTCCTGAAATCTTAATATTTTAACAGTAATAAACTCAGCATGGATTGGTAGAAACATCAGCTTTAAAATTGCTATAGTTCCTTTTTATCAAATGCTCTATTAATTTTCTTTTGTAGAGGAAGGTAAATCTAAGTAACAGCACAACTTCTGTTGCATTTTCCTAGCAGGTTCATCTTATTCATGTACTAATTAAACAAAGTGGTCTCACTGGCAGGAAGAGATGTGAAATGAGCAGATTCACTGGGGACCACAGATGTAATGAAAACAGCTCTACTTCTATTCTAAGACTGCTAACAGGAGTGCTAATTAGTGCTAGTTATGGCAGTTGGTTTATGCTATGGATAGACTTCTACCATGACTGGGGCTGAATACCAATTTTTGGCTCTTATAATTCCAGGAAGGAGAGATGACACCTTGGAACCAGCTGCACTCAGATTCACTTGCCTCAGCGGAATAGAAATGAGGAGATTCTGTTCCAGCGCCAGATTTGAAAGCTGTGCACACTGTTGAAGAGCTCCCGCCTCAAACATGCTCATAGCGTTGTTGTCGAGAAACAGGTGCTTGAGGTCTTGTAGTCCTTGGAAGTCCTGGGCTGTCACCTTTTGAATCAGGTTATTGCTGCAGTCGAGTTTCTGCAGTCTGCCAGGCAGCCTGAATGGCATAGTGTGGAGCTGGTTCTTAGAGAGCTCCAGTGTTGTTAAGTTAGGAAGAAGCTGGGCACCATCTATTGATGTTAGCTGATTTTCTGACAGGAAGAACTCAGACAGGTTTTCTAGATGTTTCATGTCTCGAAGTCTCACAATTTTAAGTTGGTTTTTCTCTAAATTCAGTGACAGCAGGGATCTAGGTAGGTCAAGAGGCACTTTTGTCAGAAAGTTTCCACTTAAACTGAGAAACTGTAGATTTTGAAAAGATGCAAAGAAGTTGGTTGGGAATGAATTCAGTTTATTATCAGCCATGCTTAGATACTTCAGCCTAGGAAGCTTAAATGGTGCAGACACGGATTCCATGTTGTTGCCATCCAGGGTCAGACTTTGTAAATTGCAAAGGGAAGAAAATGCACTTGGAAGCAGAGTTGCAATCAAGTTGTTCCGAATATCGAGCACCCTTAGTTTCATCAAACCTGCAAAATCAGTTGCATGCAGAGTGTTGATGGAGTTATCAGCGAGTTTTAAAATTTCAAGGCCAGATGGGAGAAAGGTGGGTATTTGCTTTAGCTGATTTTTGCAGAGTTCCAGGGACTTCAAGGTGCTCAGAGCTTTGAAAGTGTTGTTTTCTATTGATTCTGTGCCACTGCATGACAAGACCAGCTCTTCAAGGACAGACATTCTCCTGAAGTCAGTAAACTTAAAGAGAAAAAAAAAATAAATTCATGTGATAGTACACCATCTATTTATAGATATCCTCACTGGTTACTTCTGGATGCTCTGACAATTGCTAGTATATATGGAAAAGCTATATGTTTGGAATGAGAAACAGATAAGTGGTAACTATAGAGGTGTTACTATAGGTGCTTGCGGTTTGTCGCATTTCTAGAATTTTGTTGTTTAAGTCTATACTGTGTCTGGTTTTGAGCAAACACGTCTTTTATTTCTGCCTGGTGGATTGTCTATATAAAATAGAGAGCTAATACGACCAGTGGCAGAAATCTTTGCAGAGAGTAGATGGTTGTTAATATTCACTGTGCTCAATGGAGCTTGCTGAAGCAGTTTTGAGTTTATCATACAGCCATTGCCGTATATCAACAGTATTGTCATTGCAGCATGTATTCCCCAGAGGAAGTACGCATGGATATCTTTACCTCTTGCTGCTATAAGGTTTTGGCAGGAAACTAGAATCCAACACAAAGCATGTTCTACAGCATCACCTCCCATGCCTCTCAGGAATCTGAGTGCAGTATAAGGTGGGCAGTACAAGTCTTTTTGCAGTACAGGTGCTGGGTAGTAACTGTTTTCTGTCATCCTGGTTGAATTCCTACTTGTGTATGTGAAATCAGCTTATAAAGATGACTGTTAAAAGATGCCTTCCAGCTTCATTAATCCAACTCCTGCATGTTTTGGGTTTTATCTCTTTATCTTAGCTACAAAATCTGCATTTAACTTCTGTTAAAATTAAAGACCACACAGCTCTGAAAGAGGAGTCAGATTTCATTTTTTTCTGGTGCCCTTAGTTTATCCTTCTGATTAATTTTATTCTGTCTTGTAAAGTAATTTCTGAGCATTGCAAGATTGGATGCAGTAAGGGAGAAAGTATAGATATGGAACCTCTATTGATGCAGGTTTCTCCATCAATTACATTTAAATTCAATAAGGGAATGTATTCCATAAAAACCTTATATTCTCAACAGTAATTAAAGTTGTCAGAATTGTATTTTTTCTTCTATAATGCAGTTTTGTGGTTTTTTGTATATGTAGCTGTATAGCAATATCAGAATTGCATGTCCAGTTTTGGTCATGATTAGGAGGCTAATCTTGTAGAGCTTTACAATGAGAAGTCCCATAGGAATGAACTGCATTGCTCAAGAGTACAAAAACATAGTCATATGTAATTATAAAACCATCTTAAGGAAATTGAAACAATTGTGAACCTTGACAATTCAACACATTTTCTCCTATTAATTCAAAAGCAGTATTTTTCTGCTTTTCCTCAGTTGATTTCTGTAAGTCTCTAAGAGGCTTAATTTTCATCTTATTAAGTGACAGAGAACTACGTGAAGGTCAATGTACAGGCATTCACTCTGTAATGATGTTAGACTTCTTAATGTGTATTATTATAATTTCTATTTTCCACCTATTTGGCATGCTTTGCTAAGCTTTGTGACCATGCTGTTTTTAGACTTAAACATTTATCCATGCTGTTAGAAACCACCAGTCTTTCTAATACAAATCAAGACATATTTGAAAGCCTATCAGCTCTTTTTTTGCTAGAAAGTGGTGTTTTATTCTCTAACTGGATGGTCTATGAAGTGATACTAGTATAGTTTTACATTTTAAAATGTTGATCTCCTGAAAATGGATCTAATATACTATTATTTTAATAGAAACATTTTAATCAATTTGTAATTTTTAATGACTTTTTTTTCTTTTAGGATTGCTGTGAACTGGAATTTGTTATAAACAGTTTTTTAAAACAGTCCTCTGTCGTGGAGGCAAGATAGACAATTTTCTTTTAGCAGATAAAACACCACTTATTAACACAGTTAGAAATAAATTAAATCTAAAGTTGTACCTGACACTTGCAGCTCCAGAGCAGGAAAAGAACTTCCATTTCTCTCATTAGGGAAATGAGTCTAATGACATAAAACCTTTCAATTTACAGGTTAAAAAATTAGTCTGAAAGTCAATGTTTATTTGACCATATATAAAACAAGTCACCATTTGGCTCCTAGTTGTAAATTACTATTTTTTTGAGTTTCATAGAAAATACGAGTGTGACAGCATGAACTACTGCTTGGAGATTGCAGGATAATGAAAACACTACAGGAATATATTTACATATTCTTAAAGAGTAAGTAAAAATAAAACCAGATCTGTCAGCATTTCACCAGTTTTTAGAACATGGAATAAGATTCTGTCCTCACTTGAAAGGCACTACCATCTGGGAAGCCCAACTTTCAGATACAGTGCACTACAGAAAGTACTTTTGCTGAGTTTTCCTACCTGGAGTTGTTTAATTTTGCTGTGGCTGATGTAGAGTCTCCTGGTGGTAAAAGGAATCTCTCTGGGTATCTCTGTAGCTCTGTAGCATTGCACTGACTGGGCAGGGTCACAGCTGCATCTTCTTGGGCAAGTGGTACTTAGACCACTGTGAAAAGAAAAGAAGACGACTAAAAGGTATGATAAATACATCTTCCAAAACAGAAACTCTGACATTGTCTCAGCAACAGGCAGCTTGAATTAAGCACCAAAGCCCTTTTATACCATGAAATCTGATAAAAGGATATTATGACTGTGTGTTTTATCCCAGTGAAAAAACAACAAAAACAATACCGTAATTTGCCTGGGTTAAAATGTTGGCAGGCATTACAAAGACTGAGAAACTTAAACAGTGATAAGGTGCCTTTACATTTGTAGGTATGCGAAATTAGTGTTATTTATTACCTGACATCTAATCTGCAAACATCCATATTATCTCCAGTTTCCTAGTTTTGTTAAATGTGACACCACAGAATTAGTGGAGAAAAGATAAAGAGCTGTTTTATACTGGGGCTGTAAAACCTTTGTCTCTTCTGTGACCCAGTATTAGAAACAGAAAAAACACAACTACAGCCAACACCAAAGCTTTTTCACTCTTCGTCTTGCATTATGCAGATCACACACACACACTTCCCTAGACTCCCCAAACTCAGGCAGCTATTATTTTAAAGTGAAAATGTTCTATTCACTTTTTGAGTATCTGTGGTGCAGCTGAGTGCTGCTGGTTGGACAAAAAACTAAGTCACCTGTATATGGGAAATTCCCATAGATCATAATTTAATTATTCTTATATTTGAAGATTATAAATGTGAAACGCTTGAAAGCGTTTAGTATAAATCAAGTGACAGATATCAATAAGACCTATTTATCCCATGACAGATGGAAAGCACCAAAGTTCCCCTCAGAGTTTTCTTTCTACTTACTGGTGTTTCTTTACATGTCTACTACCTGTGACAGCTGGAAATGTAAAGTTTCGAAAGGCATACAGTTTGAGTTGTGATTATTTTCCTTTGAACTGAGCAATTTACAATGTACAAACTTGTGTCTTTGCAAACCTTTGTATCTTAGTGATCTGCTTTGCACTGTTACCTGCTTCCTTCCATCCTTTCAATCATATCTTCAGTAGTAGCTAATCCTATTCCTTAAATGCAGAACTGGGACACTTATTTTTCCAAGCTGAAGATAATGTCAATTTGATTTGACAAATGGATAACAGAAGTGAGGACAGTCCTTGATGGGAATGCCTATTGGATGCAGCTGGGCTTACACTGGACAGCTGCCATATTCTTTCCTGGAGATAGTTTTGTTTTCTTAATCCTTTATACTGCGAGTACAGAACTGCAACCCAGCATCTGCTAAACCAAAGAGCAAGAGCAGAAACCTTTTCCAAAAGCAGCCTGTCAAATTGGCATGTTTAACAAGCTATGCAGAAAAATCCTACCTGACTTATGCCATAGTGAGCACATAAGCAAAAATGAGTGGATGGAGAATTAGCAATTGTGCATTAAAACAAATATTTTAATGTGTCTCGATCTAGAGTTTGGTACCTGGCTTGTGGTTTTGCCCTTAGAAGAGTCCAAGTGCTCTGACAAAACTGTAAATCCTTTCTGCATCCTGACAGCTACTTGTGTATTTCTTTGATCCCATCTTTCCACTGGCATGGGTTTAAATGCTGATGTCACCTAGACAGTAGTGCTCAGTATACTATGTAGGGATTTGTCTTCCTCAAAAATGTCGTCAGAAAACAATTCCTTTTTGCTCAAGCAGAGTCAAAAGGAATGAAGATCCAATCCTATGGTTTGCAGTTAACAGCTCTAGAGTAACAACATGGTCAGTCTGCAAATCCCTTTAAGTAAGAATCATAGATTACATCCTTCCCTATTTTGTAAATTTTCCTTTAAGGAAGAATCATAGATTGCATCCTTCCCTATTTTGTAAATTTTAAGTCAGTCAGCTAATGTCAGAACTCATAGCTCTAGTTACAAAGTAATGCCACAGTAAGGTGTATTATTTTTGGCCCTTGGCCAAAATTTTTGAGTAATATAATCCTTGGTCTTTTCAAACTAATGAAAGGATACTTTATTGATTTAATAGTTTATTTCCATTATATTAACAACAATGATGTAATCAATAATGATTAAATTTGATGATAAAATTTGAATGATTAAATGATTACAGAAATTATGTATCCATTGATTTCTGATATATGTGTGCTTTTGGCAGCTAGGTAATTTAAAGTGATTTGTATAAAAATAAAGGAATTAAATCAGACTGCTCAAATTACCGTGGTATTACTCTGCTCTCCATTGCTGGCAAAATCCTGGCAAGAATACTCTTGAACAGACTAATACCCGCCATAGCAGAAGGAATTCTACCTGAAAGTCAGTGCAGTTTCAGAGCCAACAGGAGCACCACAGACATGGTATTTGTTCTCAGACAACTGCAAGAGAAGTGTAGGGAACAGAACAAAGGTCTCTATGTAACCTCTGTCGACCTCACCAAGGCTTTCGATACTGTGAGCAGAAAAGGTCTATGGCAGATTTTGGAACGTTTAGGTTGTCCCCCCAAGTTCCTCAAAATGATCATCTCACTCCACGAGGATCAGCATGGCCAAGCCAGATATGGCAATGCACTTTCTGAGCCCTTTCTAATAACTAATGGTGTGAAACAAGGCTGCGTTCTTGCTCCAACCCTATTCACAGTCTTTTTCAGCATGATGCTCCAAAGGGCCACGGCAGACCTCGATGATCAGGATGGTATCTACATTCGATATCGTACTGATGGAAGCCTATTCAACCTAAGGCGACTGAAGGCCCACACCAAGACCTTAAACCATCTTGCCCGGGAGCTGCTTTATGCTGATGACGCTGCCTTTGTTGCCCTCACAGAAGCAGCTCTGCAATGTTTAACATCCTGCTTTGCAGACGCTGCTGAGCTCTTTGGGCTGGAAGTCAGCTTAAAGAAGACAGAAGTTCTCTATCAACCGGCACCTCAGGAAGTCCTTCATCATCCCCATATCACCATTGGCCAGTCAGAGTTCAAATCAGTCCAGCAGTTTAATTACCTAGGTAGCCTCATCTCGGATGGTAAGATTGACGGAGAGATAGACAACAGATTAGCAAAGGCATATAGTGCCTTTGGAAAGCTTCATAAAAGAGTTTGGTGAAATAAACACCTGAAGAAAAGTACCAAGATCAGTGTTTACAGAGCCTTAGTGCTGTCTACTCTCTTATATGGATCCGAATCATGGGTCATCTACCACCACCACTTGCGTCTCCTAGAACGCTTCCATCAGCACTGTCTCCATACAATCCTAAACATCCACTGGTCAGATTATGTGACTAATACATCTGTTCTAGAACAAGCGGCAATCACAAGTATTGAGGCCGTGTTGCTGAGAACACAGCTGCGCTGGCAGGACATGTCTCCAGGATGAAGGATCACTGCCACCCTAAGATCCTGCTTTATGGTGAACTTGTCACCGGCTGCCACAAGAGAGGAGCCCCGAAGAGAAGATACAAGGACTCCCTGAAACATCATCTCAGCCTTGGCCGTATTGATCAACATAACTGATCTGCTCTGGCCTCCAATCAGGAGGCCTGGAGACGCACCATCTGTAACGCTGCTGATGCTTTTGAGAAAGCACACAGGATCACTCTTGAGGAGAAAAGACAATGCAGAAAGAATCGTGCCTTGCAGAATATACCACCTAAGGAGTCTTTCTGCTGCGCCTTTTGCAACCGGACGTGCCTATCTCGTATTGGCCTTTTTAGCCACTAGCACGCTTGTAACAAACGTAGGTAATGCCTTTCCCAAATCTTCGTTCACGAAGCCTAGCCATGAATGAATGAATTTAAAGTGATAGCTATGAAAGGTGATATCCTATTAAACCTACTCTGTACAAATTCTGACACACATCTACTGGCACTGATGACTTTGCTTTTTCATAAAACCATGACCTGTGGGGGTTTTATTGATTTTAGGAGACCTCATGACAACAGAACCAATGAAGAGTCACAGTACTGTATGAGCATAAGCACAACAGGAAGATGTTGTGGAAGCAGCACTGCTGGCCCATGAGTTGCAAAGCTTCAGACTGGTATTTTAAGAAAGTCAATCACTGTGGCCATTTCTTGCAAGCAGTTTTTATGCAAACTCTCCATAGCTTTTGATGGGGATTCCTGTGCAGGACTAATGGCATCATTTCTTTGTCAGAAAGAATGAACGATAGCAACCAAACCTGCTGGCGTGAGAAGTCACGGGGACATCCTACATGGTGTGTGCTTTAATCAAAGGTAAACACTTCAGAGCAGAACCTGCCAAACGCAAAGTCCATATTGGATGTTGTCTTGTTGGCAATTAATACAGATATTGATTAAGTATATTGGATGAATGTGGATAAAACATAAGTGTGAGTTGATGGAAGTTAGATCTTTCAGGGTTGCTGCTTCTATTTCAAATCTGAAGTAGTGCTTATAAAGGACTGTAAAGTTTGTTTGTTTTCCAATTATATCAGTTGGCCTAAAAAAAATACTATATTTTTGTACAAGCCTTACACAAGATAATTACCTCACACAGCACCTGCTGTACTGCTGTATGGGCCTTTTCTTTCTTCACCAAAGTCAGAGGTTTGGCAAAAGCACATGTGTATGTCAAGACATAATTTTTTAACTTAAGATCGCATTCAGAAAATTACATAAAAGACAATATTAAAATTAGAAGAATGAATCTGCAAAATTCTTACTATGGAGTGTTTAGAAATACCTAAGTTAAGGCAGCCTGTAAAACCTGCAGGTGGATCCCTTGTAATGTGCAGGACTTGTAATGTGCACAGACTGCACAAGGGAAGATACAGCCTTATCACAAAAGACATGGAGAAGCTGAGCTCCTGCAGTTGGCATGTTGCTTGCCTATGGAAAGGAAGAACTGCAGGAAAAGACCAGCTTAGGGCCTGCACAGGGCATGGGTAGGAGCTTGGTCCCTGAGGGATATCACAAGCAGAAGGAGTTTGGCAACTAGAAGCTGCTAAGTGATGGCGTATGCTCTAAAGAATCCTTGGCGTATTTAGCTGCCATATGCTATCAAGTGCCTGCCACTGAGTATGTGTGAATTTATAATTATTTTTTGGAGAAGGTTTTTAACTTGGATTTGGACCAGTTTTTCATAGGGACAACAAATGGCATTTGTCTCCAATCAAGCATTTCTCTCCAGAGTGGATCAGGATACTAAGGGAAACAATCATAACATTTTTTTAAAAAAACATGATGCTTCCCTTAATCATCTGTTGAAATAACCTGAAGTGCTTTATAGAAATGTTTCTTAGACAAAGAGCCTCAGAGGGTTACACTAAATCAAAAATGTCAACCTATGAATTTAGGCAAATTAATGAGACTTAATTAATATAAAGCTTAAAAATGTATCAGAAGTGATTTTGTGTTTTAATCCTACAGAGTTTCACAAAAACAACCAGAGACCTGTCTGAAAAAAAATTAAGTATTAATCTTCTTCTTACATCAAGAATTTTGCAGAAATATTTTTTATCCATTTTCATAGTATGTGGAGAAGGCACATCCAGGCAAGGTCATCTTCATACGCTGGAAACAGCTGCCAGATGAGTTAAAGCAGATTTTTTTTCCACACAGTAAGGTAGGTTTCCTTTTCTTCCTCCATGCTGGCTACACGAAGAGATGAAATTGATAACCCCTCAGGAATTTCTTGTGTTTCACTTGTCTGTGGCATGTTTGCATTCCAGAGGAACTAGCACTGTGAAACCTGCTGAAAGGAGTGAAACTTTGTTAAACAGAAATTCACATATTAAGGAGTTTTAGTCATTGCCAGTTTTATGATAGTGCCGAGGGATGCTAGCCCAGATCATGTGGGACGCATATGGAGCAGGCACTCCAAAAACAACAAATAAGCAGAGGTCAGTTTAAATAATTTCATACCCTAATGCCACTAATGATGCTGTAACTGGCCTTCAAAGTATTGTAGCTAATGGCATCCACTTGATGGAGGACTGTTTTTTATTAATTGAGCCACAGAGAGCTGTGCCCATGAAATCAGAGATTAGGATGTGATGACAGCTTTTAGGATGTGTGACAGCTTTCTAGTAATGACATTCCAGGTAAGTCTGAAAAAGGAATGAAGAGGGGGAAATAAAGAAGGCAGATCTGATGGCTGAGTCCATTCTCAGCCTAGAGTATAAACATACAGGTCTTTTGTATATGAGCAGTTATGTAAGATCTGTAGTGAACTTATGAGACCATGCCTTGTACAGTACCACCTAAAAGTAAAACGTCAGGGAAGGGTCATCCAATCAATAAGGGAACCATGAAACCAAGGGAACTTTTTCATAGTCCTGTAGGAAGTAAGTTAGTTCTGGCCCTTCCATTTCCTTTGGATATCTTTAGGCTTTAAGAGCAGCCTGCTAGTAACTGCGCATCCAACAAAACCAGAATGGAACTTAAACTGTAAAAATTATTTACTGTTCAAACTTCAAGACACAATTTCAATAAGACAAGGACTCTGAAACAGCAGTTTTCTAAATTATACACTGGGATCATGCAGAGAAAGAGGGTTTCTTTCTTGCATGCTATAAAAGCTGAACATTTTTTGTATGTGTTTTATTAATTTTTTAAAATAAAACAAAAGTTCAGAGTAAAAATAGTTAAGCATAAATGTATACATAGAAATAAGCACGAGAATAAGATCAGAATAGCACTGTGAAAAAGAAAAGCTGGCCTGAAGAAGTGACTTGTGGAAGTTGTGTTGTGTAAAAGAGAACAATATAGTGAAGGTTCAAAACAGTTGTCAGTAAACTGTTGCACCTATAGACTCACCTATGGACTGTAAAATGCAGCCAACTATGAACTCTCTAGGCCTGCAAGGCAGGAATCGCCTAAAATGTAAAAACTAAAAAGTCTGGAGTTTGTTAGCAGAAATGTTCTGTAATGACAACTGAAAACATATGCCCCTTTAGGTATCAATGCAGGTGGATGACTTCCTCCTCTCCTTCAGAAAGGAGTGTGCTTCAGAAATATACATTCTAATCATCTACTCTAACTCCTTTTTTAGAACTCGAAAATCTTGCTTTATCACCTCTATTTTCTCCAATACTTTGATCCTGCAAGATATTACTTTTTTTCACTCCGTTTCCCCTTTGGTGCCCCTGCTTGTGACTGCACAGCCACCTATGCAATCAAACCACTCAAGATGCTTCAGCATTAACCACACAGGAGATGGCCTTGACATGTGCAGGCACTGCAGCCCGGCACACACAGCTGGGCAGCTGCAATTACAGGGGTTTCCGGGGGAACTGACCCTCATGTGCAAACACATGTGTTTATATTGTAAATTCTTTGTGCAGGGGCTGGGTCTAACCAAAGGTTTATAGAGTATCTCACAGTCTAGGCATGGACACTGGATACAAAATCTACAACAGTGGAGATGTCAATCCAAGCAATTTATTTTTTCCTTTTGATTTGGGTATTACTTTGGGGCTTTTTTTGGTATGAAAATGTGTCCTCCTCATGCTTAAGGTCATTTACTCTTTAAGCTCTAAGTAATGTTTCAGATAATTAATTGGGTACTCCGGTAATCAGTCAAAGTATGCAGGTTTAAATTTATGAGGACTCTTTGTACTCAAATGTACTTAATAACAGTATAATGCAGATACCTCACATGCTCTAAACCCTGTGTAAAATAATTGAAATTATGTACATAAATTATACATAAAGAAATTATCTGGTGATTATCTTCACCAGAACTACATCATAAATAAGGTCAAAGAAACAAATCACAAAACTTTCAGTGAAGTCTTTTTGACATTAAAGGCATTCAGCAAATTTAAATTCTTCTTGACATATAACTTCTTCCAACTATTGTTAGAAATGTCCCCTGTAGAAATGATTCTTACTGCTAGACTGGTTGACTCAGACTACTGCTGTTCTTTAAATGTTCTTCAATTATTTTATTGATGTTATCAGGGTGTAGTATGCTACAGTTTACTCTAAATCGATTTAATTCTAATTGAAGGCCAAACTTACTAACATTTTTTAGGTTCTGTTCCATAATTACTGCACAGCTTGCTTACAGAACAGAGTTACAGTTGCTCTGGGGGCTTTTGGTAGACATTTCAAGGATAACTGGAATTTATCAGAATTTTCTAGAGGATCTCCAAGTATAGTTTTGAGATAATTCGGTAATTCCTGTGTTTACCCTTATATCAGGGACACTTGCTTTAAATTTCAACCCCTCTTTTACACAGTATTTCTGGTGAAAAATATAAATAGTAGCTAATGATAGCTACATTTACAAAGATTCAGTGTCAAAACTGCTGATTTCCTTAACAATATCTAGCATTCCTTCTCATTTATACATAGTCCAGCAAGTATTAGACTGATATTACACTGCAGGTAAGCTTCTAAAAGGATTCCATTTGAGAAGCTAATCTTTGAGTAGAGTAAGCAGAGACAAAACCTTGTTTGAGTGGTGAAATGTAAGGACATGCTACAGTGCTACTGATAAGGGATGAAAGAATTAAAATTAATGACCACAAAACTCTGATACCATTGTAGATAAAAACAATTTAAAATAGAGCTGGACCAACCTGTGAGCTAAAGGAAAAGGACGCTAAAAAACTGACAATAAGTGATTCTTTAAAAAGAAGCAGTCATACATAAATTACATTATGTCTAAGTTTTTAAA
The DNA here is from genome assembly GCF_003984885.1 of Neopelma chrysocephalum. Classification (NCBI taxonomy): domain Eukaryota; kingdom Metazoa; phylum Chordata; class Aves; order Passeriformes; family Pipridae; genus Neopelma; species Neopelma chrysocephalum. The sequence continues at coordinate 31,749,521 of NW_020897691.1, forward strand.
GGCAGTATTTGCTATAGATATGTTACATAGTAACTATGGGAAACTTCTTTCTCAAGATAAGTAGATACTGTTCAAATGGACCATAGAGGTATATTAGCAGAAAATGCTAATATTTGGCTAAGGGATAGCTTACTCTTTCATTAAATAAAAAAAGGCAAAAAATGTAACATGATTCTATAGTTACTTCTCCAGTGAGATATCTACCAGAATCAAAGCCAAAGTGAACATAAAAACTGATAGTTCTGAAACAATTAATTTTCTTGAGTGGCTGAACTAATTTAAACAATAAAATTAGTTTAGCTTTTGATACAGCAAAAAATTTGATTTTCTATGGGACGCTGTTGTGCAAAAAAAGACAGCTGTGAAGAACGAATGCTAGGACGAAGGTCAGGGAAATGCTCTGTTCAGCTGGGCTCACTCCAAAGTCATCATCATGGCTAGGCTTTGCGAACGAAGATTTGGGAAGGGCTCTACCCACGTTTGTTACAAGCACGCTGGTGGCTAAAAAGGCCAATATGAGACAGGCACGTCTGGTTGCAAAAGGCGCAGCAGAAAGACTCCTTAGGTGGTATATTCTGCAAGACACGATTCTTTCTGCATTGTCTTTTCTCCTCAAGAGTGATCCTGCGTGCTTTCTCAAAAGCATCAGCAGCGTTACAGATAGTGTGTCTCCAGGCCTCCTGATTGGAGGCCAGAGTAGATCAGTTATATTGATCAATACGGCCAAGGCTGAGATGCTGGGCGACTTTAGACACGTACACCCTTTGCTCAGCTGCTGTTCTGAATACACCAATTTACTGAGCCAGGTTTTCTTCTGTAGATATACGTAAAGGTGTTTGTAGCTTTTGTTTCCATCATGGATGGACTTAGCAGTAAGGGAACCCCGCCCAGTTTGTTGCTGCCTACCTTCAGTTGCAGTGCAGACAATTTGAATGGTGTGCTGGTTTTGCCTGGGGTAGTTCATTTTCTCCACAGTGATTACTGTGGGGATGTGGTTTGGATTTGTGCTGAACATAGGGCTGACAATATAGAGATGTTTTTATTATTGCTGAGCAGGGCTTACACAGAGTCAAGGCCTTTTCTGCTTTTTGTACTGCCACACTGGCAAGGGAAGTTGGGAATGCACAGGAAGTTGGGAGGAGACACAGCCAGGACAGCTGACCCCAGCTGACCAAGGGATATTCCATACCATATAACATCATGCTCAGTATGGAAAGTGAGGGGAAGAAGGAGGAAGGGGGAGGCGTTTGGAGTGATGGTGTTTGTCTTTCCAAGTAACTGTTACATATGATGGGGCCCTGCTCTCCTGGAGATGGCTGAACATCTGTCTGTCTGTGGGAAGCAATAAATTAATTAATTTCTTTTTTTGCTTTGTTTGTGTACACAGCTTTTGCTTTCCCTATTAAACTTCATTTCAACCCAGGGATTTTCTGGCTTTTACCCTTCTGACTCTCTCCACAGTCCCACTGGTGGGGAGAGAGCGAGAGGCTTTGTGGGGCTGGGTGCGGGCTGGGGTTAAACCATGACAAACGGTAAAGGGCAAGCGAGCAGCTTTGTAATAACACTCTGTAAGCTTCTTGTCAAGCCTACAACAGCAGGTCCCAAAGGAAATGAGATATCTACTGTTAGTGGTGAAGTTTGCTTTTATCCAGTTTTTCTGAAAGCACAGATTGATGGCAGTACAATTCTTTCCTGCTCTGACATCTCTCTTCACATTCCAGGTGACTGGTCTAACCACTGAGCTGTAAAGTGGTATCTTTCTGTCAATCTATGTTCCAATCAATTATTTATGCAAAGTGGAGCAAGGAAAGAAACTCCGCCCAGGATGCCCTGCAGCCCCAGGGCCAGGCATTTAGGGGTCCTGGTGACCTTACCGTTATTCTGGTATCCTCCACTGCTGACTGGAGGGTCCCTGTGCTCTCTCTGTTGCACTGGGAGAGTATTTTATGGGGCCATGTTGTCGGCAGGATTAGGGTCCTGATCTGGGTTAAAGTGATTTTTTTTTTCTTTTTTCTCTTTTGAGGTGGAGTTATGACTTCAATGCAATAAAACAAAGCTGCACATGTTCTCCACAAGACCTGCTAATAAAGCTCCAGCTGAAATCAACATCAGAGTTGCAGTATTGCAGTATTTCAAAGGGGACGAGCTGTAGACAAGGTGAACGTCTTGGAGAAAGCACCCATGTAGGGGTAGCTTGTTCCCTGAAATTTGTTTCATTTTCAGAACCAGGATGAGCTAAAAAAAAAAAGCAAGTACCTTTTATATGGGTATAACTGCATTCATTGGTGCTTCTGGAGATGCAAAGGTGACAGGGGCAGTCCATTTAGGTTAGATATCAGGAAGAAATTCTTTACTGTGAGGCTGGTGAGACTGGAACAGGTTGCCCAGAGAAGTTGTGGATTCCCCATGCCTCCCAGTGTTCAAGGACAGGTTGGACAAGGCCTTGAGCAACTTGGTCTAGTGAGAGGTGTCCCTGCACACAGCAGGGGCTGTTGGGACTAGATGATTTTTAAGGTCCCTTCCAACCCTTAACATTCTATGGTTCTATGATTTTGTGCAATACTTGTAAGTCTGCATCTTTTCTGAGCACAAGCAATTGATGTGTTGGTGCAAATCCTGCCATGTGGTTTGCACCTGCTCATCACGTCGGTGAATACAGTAATGAAGACTTCTCTTTCCTCTTCTTCTCTTTCCTCTCTTCCTCCTCCCTTACATATACAAATAACCATATACACATAAGAATGATCCAGCTTTCCAATTCAGTTTGGCTCTATTTTGAATTCTCTTGTCTGGGAAATGGATAAGTCATAGATAGATTTTATATCTATTAGCTCAAATAAAACCCTGGTCCGTACTGCAGAATTTTTGCAATGGTAGCTCAGAAAACAAAAAAGCTTTTCCCAAAAATGCTGTCATTATTTTATCTAATGATGTCATCTCTGTTTGCCCCTCAACCCTCGCAACTGGTTTCCCTTTCAGTAGTGAGGGTTTGTTTGCTGTCAATATGGTCTGTTAGTCACCATCTGAAGTTTTCTCTGTTTCTGTGTGTTCTCTCTGATGCTTTAGATCTGAAGAGGTTGTGGTATTGCTGTATCCTAGTGTCTCATTCAAGCAGTGATGGGTATGAGCAGTGGTAACTTGCGGTTTTAGCTGCCATCTGTCTGCTTCCTGTTGTGCACTTCTATACACAAATACCTCTGCACTTGTTCTTCTTTTTATGTTACATTTATTCATCATTTCCTTCACGTATATACGTTGTAAGTTGTTCGGGGCAAGGTCCACATTCTTGTTCTTCACTATGTACAAACTTAGCATAGGTCTTATATGGACCTATAATATGTCAATACAAAAGTGGCTATAATTACAATTACACTCCCGCTGCCTGCGGGGACGGGTGCGGACGCTCCTGGGGACCGGGCCAGGGACATGGGGACACAGGGACAGGAGGACAGGGGACAGAAGGACACCGGTCGCTCCCGCCCCGGCCACTCCGCCCCTCCCGCCCCCGCTGGGTGGGACCGCAGCGCCCCCTGCCGGCGCGGCTCGGGCGCGATCAGGGGCTCGGCGCTCGGCAGGTGCTGCCTGCCACACCGCCAGGCGGCCGCCGCGCACGCGCGTGCCCGCGCTCCCTGCGTGGCTGCTCCGGGAGCGGCACCGGGAGCGGGACCGGGAGCGGCGGGTCCTGCGGGGCGGGAGCGGCTGCGGCGGGGCAGTACCGTGCGAGGGCAAGGGGTGGCAGCGGCAGCGGTGGAATGTCGGCGGCGGGCGGTGGTCCCTGCGGTCCGGGCGCGGCCGGGCCGGCCCCGGGCGGCGGCGGCGTGTCCATGTTCCGCTGGCTGGAGGTACTGGAGAAGGAGTTCGACAAGGCGTTCGTGGACGTGGACCTGCTGCTGGGCGAGATCGACCCCGACCAGGCCGACATCACGTACGAGGGGCGGCAGAAGATGACGAGCCTGAGCTCGTGTTTCGCGCAGCTCTGCCACAAGGCTCAGACCGTGTCCCAGATCAACCACAAGCTGGAGGTGAGCGGGATGCGGGGCCGGGGCGCATCCGCGGGGGTGCCCGCGGAGGGGACCGAGCCGTGCCCCAGGGCAGCGAGAGTCCCGCCGGGTTTCTTCCTGCCCCTTCCCTGCGAGCGACTGGGGAGGGTGGACCAGGCCCCGCGCTTTAGGATTCGGGCCTGGCCGTGACGATCCTCCCTGTGGGTTTGGTTGTTCCAGCGCGGGCATGGAGCAGTGCGTGCCAAAGGAGTTCTCTTGGATGTGGAAAACAGGAGTCTTGAGCAACAGATGCTGCTAACTCGTCTTCTGTTGGCATTGAGTCCCTGGTGAGCCGGGATGAGAGGACACAGTCTCAAGCTGTGCCAGGCGAGGTTTGGATTGGACATTAGGAAGAATTTCTTCGCGGGAAGGGCTGATTAGACATTGGAATGGGCTGCCCGGGGAGGTAGTGGAGTCACCATCTCTGGGGATGTTTAAGGAAAGATTGGACGTGGCACTTTATTGCCATGGTCTAGTTGACAGAGTGGTGTTCGGTCATAGCTTGGACTCAGTCTCAGAGTTCTTTTCCAACCTAGTTGATTCTGTGAATTTGGAAAGCCTTTTTTAAAAAAGGGACAAAGACAAGATCGAGGTGGTTAAAGCTTAGTCTTAGTAGTCAAACTGAGGACATTGTTCCTCCTTACAAGTAAAGAAAACATAAAAATGGATTGGGGATGGACTTTGACAGGTGCTCTTGTCCCTTCACACTACAAAGCAGATCAAACAACTCTCTGCCAAGCTTAGTGACTGAAGATAATAGCAGAGGTCATGCATTCTGTCAGAAGAATAGTAACTGTCCTTCCTGTTGCAAAGTTTTCTTCATGCCTGATCCAGAGATTCAGTCAGGGTGGGAAGAAAGAAGCACCAGACGGAGCCAAGCTGTCTGGTGCTGATGCTGCTGAGAGGCAGGGTCCTTTGGCTTGTGCAAGAACTGGAGTGCTCTGGAAGGAGATTCTTGAAAACTTTGTGGTCATTTTATGTCTGTCCAACCTAAGCATCTTTGGTTTAGTAAGTGTTGTCATTTGTGTCGTCCTTAACAGGCAGGAATATGAACTGCCTGCTCGTCTTTCAGTAAGGTATTAGAAGGCTGTTGATGTTTCTTCCTCAGTTACCTTTTCCCCGGGCTAAAGCCCTCTAGTTTCTTCAGTGTCTGTCCGAGGCCATACTTTTTAGAGCTTTATTGCTTGTTCTACTGGCTTGTAAGTATATAGGAGTAAGGGGGGAGATTCTGAGAAACCATGAAGATACGTGCTTTGTAAGAGCTTAAATAGACAGAATTCCATTCTTTCAGTTTTTTGTGTCACACTTATTATAATAAAGGAATTCCAGAGTCTTCAAGCAGTCTTCTGAAGGTATGCCTTTCAGTAGGAAGTAAAGTAAGTAGATTGGCTTTGATTTTGCTCAGGTTTCTTCCTGGTGTGAAGACATTGTAATGTAAAAGAGGCTTAGAATATTTCAGAGTAGAACAAAGAATTGGTTAAACTAGGATTTTTTTTAATCACATTCTTTATTTCACCAGAATGCTTACTGTGATGATGTTTATGTTCTTCTTTGTGTTTATGTTGCATATATATACACTATCAACCTATACTGTAGACTTAATTGTATAAGTGTAGTAAAATAAGATTTGTGAGTAGATAATCAGTGTTTATTGCATATTATGCAGGGATGGTGGGTTTTGTGTACAGACCTGTAAACCAGGTGAGTTTTCAGGATATTTTAAGAGAATGGATTGGTGCTTGGTAAATATTTCTTTGAAAGGTTGTTTCAAGCTTAAATGTTTTTAAAAGAATTTATGTAACTCATATCCCGAAAGATTTTCTATCTTTAAGAAATTATCAGGGGCACCTAAGGAACTGAAGATCTGTACCTAAATCACATATGAGTTGAAGAGCAAAGGAGCACTGTTGTTAATAATTAGCATAATTATTGTGTATATCTATGTCTTTGAGGTAATTGTTTGATAAAAATGATACTGATAATCTAGAGTGAGTGCTTTTGAAGTGAATAAAAAGTCTTTTATTTTGTGGAGTATTTTTATTACTAGAAGTGATATTAGGCCTTATACATATGAAGGAGATTTTTTCTTTCAAGTAGACCTTTGGAAGATTTTAGCATTGCCTTGAAGGTTGTTAATTTTAGGACTTCATGTTTATTGAAGTCATAAACTTGAAATGAAAGCTGCCATTTAAAATCTCCAAAACATGGAGCTACTCTGTTTAAAGTGAGTGTCTTGTCTTTTCATGTGCACAGATGTCTAGTGGAAAGCCACAGTGTCCAACATGAAGGGTACAATGTCGTATTCTGAAAGAAATCACTAACATTAATACTGAAGCTTAGGATGTGATCAGTGGTTTTACTCTTTTTTTATAATGCAAGTTGCTGTATTTAATGTAAGTTTTAAGATTGTCATCATTTCTTAATAACCCACAACTGTAGTTTTATACTGCTTGTACTTTTTATACAAAGCTTTCATCACATTCATAAAAATGTCATCAGTAAGAGTTTACTTAGGTACAAACACTTATTCAAGCCAATAAGATCCATCTTCAGAAATATGCCTCTGTTTGAATTAAAATAATACTTTGACTGAAGCTTAGTTTGATTAAACTTACTTTTGCAACTGCATTTGCCTGATCTTGTCTTACGGAATGACTGATACTATTTCATAAAGAAAAATAACAAAAAATTATGAATATTGTTCTGTTGTTTGTGGATTCCATTTCCTTGACCAAAATTGTTGGGTCTTATTATAATATTACAGGCAAGAATAAAGAAATGCAGTTCAGGCTTTAATTTATCCACTTTATCAGCTTAATATGCATTCTCTGGTTCGTACAATTGGTTTTAAGAGGCACAGCTTAGTTTAGTGGATGGAAGCTCCTGCTGTAGGACTTTTCAAAATTTTTTGCCATCTTGATGTACACCTACTGCTAGAGAGTTGAATCCAGGTAAAATACTGTATGAGGGATGTTCCTGAATAGTGAAAGAGGTGTTCCGGGAAGATGGTAGTTTCCAAAGAGGCAGCCATATGTTGGCAATTCAGGGGTAAGTTATTTTTATCAGGAGCCTGAAGATATGGCAGATGCACAGGGGATGTATGCAAATAAATTTACTGGTGTATTAGGTTGATGAAAGTTCATAAATGTACTACTGTGCTAATAACATTTGCAGTCTTAAATTAGACTAATGGTATGACAGGGAAGGAGGACTTGTTTTCATGATTTTCCTCCTGGTCACAGTAGGACAAAGTTGAATTAAGTAGCTTATCATAGAAGCCACTGTCTTTTCTGAGATCAGCTTCACTTCACTATGAAAAAATAGCAAAGTGTATCTTGATGGAAGACAGTAAGGGCCTCAGGCTTTTAGAACAAAAGGAGATGACAGCCATTTTAAAGGAGATTTTTTTGTGGTGCTCTGTCTCTTGGAAAGCTGTATAAATCAGCAGATGCAGGCTGGGAGTCAGTGTGTGAGATTTCAGTAGATATTTAATTGAGAAGCAGTTAATAGGCTTTTGTTTTTCCTGTTTGACTGTGACTTGACTATGGCGTTGTCTCAATGTCCATTTCAGAAAGTTCCGTGTAATGCAGTACTGTAGAAATAAAGTTAGTAGGTCAATGTGCCAGTGAAGAATGAGCTTGACTTTAAGTCTGGCACTTTGCCAATCCGATTCTGCAATTTTAAATGAACAAGCTAGAAAGGAATGTCTGATGGAGCACACCCTGTATCTTGGCAGTTGTGTTAAGACAATATACATGCTGAAGTTAAAGAAAATATATATGTCTAAGAAGTTAATTGCCTGTGTAGTTTTATGTCTGTGATTAACTTGGAATCAGCAGGTTTAGAGGAACATGTTTCTATAAGCTGAATTCTTCTGTAAATAACTCCTTGCTGTTTCAGCTAAAGCATATGTAGAATAATGTAGGTAATATATATGTATATATATATATAAAAATTATATATAAACACTCCCAATGGCAAACTGAAAAAGCTAAAGGTAGGTGGCTTTGTGTGCATGATGACTTTTCATACAGTGTGTGAGTCTGTCTTACGGGCACACTGCAGAGTTGTAGTCCTGCTTTGTTGTTTGGTAGTACTTCTTAAACCAAGGTAGGACCTTTCACCTTCTTAGGAAGGTCTGTTTGGATTTTTTTCACCCTCTCCCCTTTATCTTGCACTGAGAAATGCACTTGTTGAAGACCAAGATATTTCTTTGCCCCATATGAAATATATATATAAAATTGGGAGCATAGTTGCAAGAGCTTGTTCAATTTTTTTCACATTTCATTAATATTTCCAGTATTTAGGGAGGTGTTATTTTATTAATTGTACTTTTGACTCTTAGTACTTTTTCTCTTCTGGATAGAAATCTGTTGGTACTAGACTGAGTGTGGTTTTTTTAAAAAACATTTGAATGAGATTTGATCCAGCTTATTTTATATCCTAAAATGTGAGCAGTTTTCACATATTTGGAAAGTGGAAATACGGATTTATATGCATTTTTCAGTTGGCTTATATGCTAAATTGTCATTAGTTTGATACATATAACTTTTATCAGAATAATTAAGTCCTTTTAAAGAGGTCACCTCTACTTAATTCATATTTTCCTGTATCAGAAGCCCTGGAATTCTATGCAAGTTGAACTAGCTTATTTCATTTTCAGTCTGGATATAGAAAGGGTTTTCCTTTTCTCTGTCTCATTTGTTGGGAGTTGCCAAAGAGAAATTGAGAGGGAACCAGCATTGTAGTTTATATTTCATAATTTTATTTCCTGAATTACATTGCATAGCTAGTATGGCTTTCAAAATAATGGCAATAATAAAACCACCAATATGACTTCTAAGAACAGATTTGTGTCTTCTTAATAAACAATCAGAAGCATGGGCAACCTGACAAAAAAAGTCTTTGTGAGGCAGTCAGAAATTTGTCACTGGCAGTGAAGTGTACAAGTAGTGACAAAAATTAAAATAATTTGTGCTTCTGTAAGAAGGTGTAAACAGAATGAAACAGTCAAATACAAAGTAAAACAGTAGCAAGAAACACTACCTAAAGCAAAGTGAAAATAGTAAGAGGTTGCTGCAGTAACAGGTATTTTAATGGTAGAGCTGAAAAAGGTCGGTGACTGGTATATAAATGTTGGTTGATGTATCCATTCTTGTAAATGGAAACCAAATTCTTAAGATGCTTTACATGTAGTATTATGATTATCTTTTAATTGTTGGGAGGAAAAGTGTGCAAACAGTTATGTGTCCAGAACTAATCTTCAGCAGAGAAGATAAAAAAGGAGGAATGTTGTTTTGCATCCTTTTAATTTGCTGACCGGTCTTTTGAATGTTTTGTCAGGACTAGAATAGAATCTAAGAAACAGAGAGGTTAATTTGTCTCATGTGCTTTGTAATCTGTATGAGACATAATAAAAGTGGATTAAATTTATTTACAGTTCATTTGCATCTTCAATATCACACAGTGCATTTTTACCAAGACTACTTACATAGCTACGCTACTGTAACTGTAGTGTTTATTTAGGGAATCAGTAGTCATCAATTTTGTCATTCATATTCTTATTAGCCACACGATAAACACCATTTTATTAAATTTAAATCTAAAAATTTAAGTCGTGTCCTTTTTGGGGTCATAATAAAAATGAAATAAAAACTTTTAATATAATTTTAAAATTTGTCAGTACAGTCTTTTCAAATAATTTCTTGAAACACTGGCATCATTGACAAGTGGTAAGCATTATGTTAAAACTGGGGGGGATTTATCATCAAAAATTATGGTTCCTAAGTGAATCATCTATTCAGAAACATTTTGGACAGTGCTGTCACATGGTTTAGTTTTGCAAGGAGCACAGTGAGATTTTTAGGGCTCTGATCTGTTTCATGGTTTCTTATTCAAAACAGTCCATTAAACTTAATAGGGATGTGTGAGAAATTGCAGCAAATGTTGCTTAGCAGACAGGAAGAACCAAATAGTCAAGACTGAGGAAGGGTAGAGTGTTCTTGTCTTTTGGAGAGCTGTAGACAAACTGGTGAAGTGATGCTGGTGAGATAATGGAGATAGTCCTTTCTTGTAGCAATTAGAGAAACATAATCATTAAGAGCTTCAGCTACTTCCCATCAGGGGGCTGATGCAAAGTTGGGGTTCCCCCTGAAAACTTGGTAGTATGTGGGTTGTGTGGTTCACAACTGTGCACGACAGGCTCTGTTGGTGTTGAACCAACGCCACTTGGGTGTCTGTGAGTGTGTTTAGGCTTCAGGCTGTAAGAGCTGCAGCTGTCACGTCCTGAAAAATTGTTTTCTGTCCTGCATTTGTCTAATGTTATGGGAACACTTAGGAATAATGATTTTGTTGTTTGTAAAGCATAATTAGGGAATTTTTAATCTGCTTTTGCCTTTAAATGACATTTCTGTCTTTAAAAAAAATGCCCCCAGAATGAAATGTTAAGCAAATATGCTAGTGTCATATCTTGATATTTATATTGCTTTTTTGTGCATATATGGGGGCGGAAGCAACAGAGTAATTACAGCATTGTAGTATGCTCTGTTGTGTTTCATGATCCCAGATCCTGCAGCCTCTATATCAGAAAGTTATTAGTCCTGATCAGGAGTCAATGTTGAAATGTATAAACATGTATGTTGGTAAACTTTTTGGAGTCAAGTGTAGATTACATGAGGACATTCTTCTGAAGAAGTAAATTGGTGGTTACCTCATATACTTGATTTGTCTGTGAATTTTGGTTTGATCCCTTGGCAAGATTGATAGGGATCTGTCCTGTAAAATTAGCTATTAAAAATATGTATATATAGTGGAGGTGTTTTATTAGTAACAGAATCAAGGGAGCTTGGAAGTCTTGTGCCCTGCTGATTTGTGGGGAGTGATTTGTCCTAATGGAAGTGTTGAGCACTTTCTCAAGTCACTAAAACCTTCTGATTCAGGCACTCCCCATTCTCTCCCATGATATGCGAGTTTCCACATCACAGCATCCTTTGCCTTTTCATCTACCTATGTTTTTTGGTTAGCTGGCTGGACACAGACAGCAGCTCAGTCTCCAGATCAGAACTGCACTTGTGCTGCCCAGACGCCGGGCTGTTGCCTCCTGTCTCTGGGTAGATTAAACAAATTAGCTGAAGATCTGACTTGGCCCACTTTTCCTTCTGTGAGGGCACTAATCCCTCACTCTTTACTACTAGCAGCTGTTTTGTGCAAAACTTGTATGTTGCAGGAACTTTAATCATACACACCTTTACCCCTTTAACAGCTTTATTTGAATCTTGAAAATTAATTCAGTTCAAGAGGGAAGGAAGGCAAAATAGGGAGAAATGTAGACATAGAAATAAAATGATGGCACTAGACTGTCTTGTTTAGGTAAATAAGAAATTCTGAAATTTAGTGCTGGCATTGAGAGATTATATGGTGGGAAAAATAATCTTTCACTTTAGAAAGACAGTTTTCAGACCTGTATGAGTTTAGAAGGCTTATTATGAGAATGAATTAGGTGGACCCTAAAGGCCTGAAATTAAACAAAAACTTTAAAGGCATTTGATGAGTGTTTGACTTATGACTTTTAGTTACTGGAGGCTGGTAATATGATGGATAATTTTGTATGTGTCTAGCTTTTCTTTGCTGAAAAATATGAGTTTTCTAATGCATGGATTATGCTTAGTATTTTTTTGAGCTAGAAATTCATATACCAAAAAATGCATTCATTACACTTTGAGGGATTTCAGGTCTTTCTCTCATTTTTAGTTGGTGTGGTGAATAATGCCACTGTGTTGCCATTCGGGCCTATGACGCACCTTTCCAATTCAGTTTGGCTGTATTTTGAGTTCTCTTGTCTGGGAAATGGATAAGTCATAGGTAGATTTTGTATCTATTAGCTCAAATAAAACTATTGTCCATACCGCAGAAATTATTGCAGTGATAGCTCAGAAAATGAAAAAGCTTTCTCCAGTAACACTGTCATTATTTTATCTAATGATGCCATCTCTCAGTTTGCCTCTCACCCCTTGCAGCTGGTTTCCCTTTCAGTAGTGAGGGTTTGTTTCCTGTCAATATGATCTATTAGTCACCATCATCCCACTGTCTTAAGTTTACTCTGTTTCTGTGCTCCCTCTGATGCTTTAGATCTGAAGAGGTTGTGATATTGCTGTATCTTAGTGCCTTGTTCAAGCAGTGATGGGTATGAGCAGTGGTAAGTTGTGGTTTTAGCTGCCATCTGTCTGCTTCCTGTTGTGCACTTCTACACACAGATACCTCCGCATTTGTGCTTCTCTTTATATTACATTTATTCTTCATTTCCTTCACGTATTTACATTGTAAGCTGTTCAGGACAAGGTCACATTTTTAATCTTTTCAATGTATAAACTTATTATATGATCTTTGAGTGTGTCTCTGAGATCTTACAGAAATAAATAATTTTGGTTAGTTATTCTAATGCTCACTTTTCTATGAAAAATATACAGGTGACTAAATGAGTATTTTTTCTGAGACTTCAGACCATGATATGAAAAAATTATATGGTATGGTATAAACTAATGGGAAATACAAAATACCTGGTAAATGACAAAGTATGCCCCAAAACTGAGTAAATATTTAGTTAGCCTTTCAAAACTCTTTTTCTGGTATCATCTGTATGTTAGATTGTTTGGAAGATAAATATTGAGTTGTAGTATTTGGTGAATTTGACTAAGATCTTCAGTTTATTCAAATATAGACTTTTATGTGGAATTTAGAAATAGCTTGTGCAATAATTTGAAGCAGTAGATCTTTCTGAAATACCCTGTGTTTACCAGTACTTAGTGGAGGAGAAGAAAAACCAGGCTTTTCTCCCTGTACCACAGACAGATCAGATCACTCTAAAAGGTTGGTTTGTTGTTTTTTTTTTTATTCCAAACAGTGAGGAGAAAAAAGGTAAGAAACCAAGAAGCATGTCTGGTTTACTTGACAGTGTATGGGCTAGGGACAATAAGTACAAAGAATTAACAGTAACGTGTTTAATAGTTATTGATAAATTGGAGAACAAGCTTGGATGAGGTACTTAGGAATAAGTGATGTCAGTAATGCTGTTCTTTTTTTGCTTAATGTTTTCCATGCTGACTCATTTAAGTAACTTCTCTGAGTTCTCAGTTAGCAGGCAGTGCTTAACTGAAGCATTTTTCAGAGCACTTCAGGAAAAGTTGTCCATGACAAGCGAGGTGGGGAAAGTGGAGAACTGAAACAAGAGCCTGACTTCCTTTAATAACTAAGAAACTTCCTTATTTTCTAGTTGACTTCAGTAAGTTTTGACTTCTGTTGTAAGGTCCAGACCAGCACTTCCTATTGCTGTTGGCACCGAATTCCAGTTACAGATCTTGGTCAGAGAAAAGTATCCATGACTTTGGTGAGTCAGAGACAAATGAGCATATCTCAAAAGGCATTGACTTTGCCAACATATGTCAGAATAAAAGGAAAAAAAGAGCTGTGCAAACTCTGTCTCTCATGTCCTGTGTCCTTGATTCATCTAGGTCTAGGTGTGGGTTTTCATGATTAAATCCTACTTCCATGAACCGCAGTCCTGTTTTGCTGTTAGGTGTGTGTTGGCTGGGGCATAGACACAAATGAGTTAGCAGAGAGAAACTAAGGTGTAACCTTGCAGTATGGTACTTGATAATGAGTGATAAGTGCTAATCTGCACAGTTGGATACTGCCCAGAAGAGTTCTTTTTTTGGCTGAATCAGCAAGTTAAAAGGATGTTATGAAAGTAAACACATTACCTTCTCTTCACCCTCTGCCCCTTATTATTCCCCAATGAAAGTTTCTGTTCTCTACTTGTTTTTTGATGGCTTTTCCTGAACTCTCTTGACCCTGAAGCTCAATGGTCTCCTGTGGTTGGGTGTTTTTTACTTTTGCCCACAGCTGACTTCTCTGCAAATTCTAGAGCAGTTGCAGGTGACTATCAATATACGTGACATTTCTCTTTGACAGTCTTGTTGAAGAATACATCCAAAAAAGCTGCCAGTGAAGGATTAGTACAGTTGCTTGTGCAACATTAATTTATCCTTATGTTTATACAAATTGAAATATTAAAATTGTGTTATTTGGCACCATCTTTTTCTGTTGAACCCTTGCCTCCTGCAGTGAATGATGCTCTAGAAAGGAATGGCCTTACTGATAGTTCGTTTGTGCTCGTCATTTCCTCTGCTGTGTCTGGTTTTTACTGAGTAGCTTCCAAAATTGAATAGAGAGCTGTTGAATTTCCAGCAGTCTTTCCATATGTTTCCTTTATAACAAATTGAGGGAATTTGGGTAAAAAGTAGTGCTAGTAAGAGTAAAATAAAGGAAAATTAAATGAGCTGGCCAGGCAGAGAACCACAAGACTTCTGTGAAATATCGTAAAGATTTGTCAGCCTTCATAGAAGTGATCACAGGATTTGAAACCAGCTTTGCTGTGTTTGCATTTTGGAATGTCTCTTGTGTCTGCATCTGTACCTGAGGATAGATTTGTGACTTTTCATAATGTGTAAACAGATTATTTCCTTGATGTATACTCATACTATTTCTCATTTTGCTCTCTTTATTTTCTTCTCTTTATTTATTAAGGCTTTCCAGTACCTGAAGGAAGCCTACAAGAAAGATGGAAAGAGACTTTACAAGAGCATGTAGTAACAGGACAGGGGTGAATGGTTTCAAACTGAGAGAGAGTAGGTTTAGATTAGATATTAGGAAGAATTTCTTTCCTGTGAGGGTGGTGGGACACTGGAACAGGTGTTACCCAGAGAAGTTGTAGATGCCCCATCCCTTAAAGTGTTTAAGGCCAGGTTGGATGGAGCTCTGAGCAGCCTGGTCTAGTGCAAGGTGTCCCTGTCCATGGCAAGCTGGTTGGAACTAGATGATCTGTACGATCCCTTTCAACCCAGGCCATTTTATGATAAAAACAGCAGGACATGAATTTAAACCATAGGTCATATGCAGAGTACAATTTTTGTTTTTTATTATGAGTTTGACAGTCTTTTTGTGATACTTTTGGAGCATCATTCATGC
Source organism: Neopelma chrysocephalum (assembly GCF_003984885.1). Taxonomy (NCBI): domain Eukaryota; kingdom Metazoa; phylum Chordata; class Aves; order Passeriformes; family Pipridae; genus Neopelma; species Neopelma chrysocephalum. The sequence continues at coordinate 31,764,583 of NW_020897691.1, forward strand.
CACAAAACTGGTAGCTGTCATTCTTGGTTCTTTGTAATTTGCACAGGGAAATAAATTTATTTCTTTTTTCCCCCACCAGAACTCTATTTTGTCTGCCATTCTCTACTAAGTGAGGCTGGACAATATTAAACTGCTCTAATTTATCTGTTCTGCCACTTTGCCCTTCTACGGGCATTTTGAATTAGAACGGATGAGAGAGTGTGTTTACATGTATAAAAAAAGCAATAAAAGTCAGGATGTGAGCTGTGAGTACCTGTTAGAAAGGAGGAAGACATTAGTGCTCTTTGGTTTTTTTTTTTAAGTAGAAGTAATATGTACCTTATGTAATAATAACAAAATACTCTTATTCAGAAATTGTCACTGGGACAAACTGTGCCTTCATTATTAAAGTCTTTGTTGTCTGCTCTGTACCATATCATCAACTTTTATGCCAGCGATATTTTCTTTTGCTACGTTAGTTCAGATGTGTGTCTGCTTTTGTTGGAGGGTAGATAATCCACAGCAGAGAGACTGTAACCATGGCTGGTCACTGGGGAAAACAGTGCAGTTTTGTAAGTAACCCGTTTCTCTGAAACTATTTGGCTGTGTAATATTTAAAGTATCATCTTTCTGTAGAAGGCAATTTCTGCTTCGAAGTTCTGCAAGGGTTTACGAATTTTTCAAGTTTTTTTGTCATTCTGGCAGTTGGAAGGTGGAAATGCATGCAGCTCCATTCCTTGGCAAAAAGTAAATGCTAGCCTGGTCTGTTGAGGCTCCACCTAAACGTGGGAAGGGAGATGTTTTTGTCGGCAGCAGCAAACTGGAGGTTGGCTTGACCCGTCTCATCAAATTGCACTTTAATTTAGGTGCTCTGAATCACCTCTGGAAAAGGCTACTTATGTCTGAATTACTCTGGAAGCTTAAGGAGGCTGTCCCTTTAAATTATATACCTAATGTTAGACCCAGTAAGTACTCCCTACTGATAGTTAAATCTTGCCTGCTTTTTTTTCATTAACTGATACAGACATTTTATAGCAGTGATTTATGTAGTTGAATGGGGTGAGCATTGCAACTTGCAACTTGATATTCATTGTGAATTTGAACATTAGTATAATGTTGTTATAATACCCTGCTTTAATATGAGAGGGCTTTTTTTTAGATCTAGTGGCTTTTCCTTTTTGCTCTTCAGTTCCAAATTTTTTGGAAGCAAAAATATGCTCTGGGAATTTAGCTAAAAATCCCCTGAAATCATATTCTGGGGTGGTTTTTTTTGCAAGTAGTAGCTTTAAATCTTATATATATGTATCTTGTCTTATAAAATGCTACTTGAACTTAAGGATAAAAGCAATTTGGTAAACTTGTTCTTTTATTCCAGATATAAACCCTACATGAAAACTGGTTTTAAAATGTGTCAAAACCACTTTTTCAAGAGTTACTAACTATTTTTTGTTTTCTACATGTCCATTCTAGGGGCATGCTAATTTGTGGCTTCTGGTTTACCCACCTAATTTGCTGTTTCAGTTAAGCTGTTGATAATAGACCAATTGTAAATAAGATTATTTGATTTCAGCATTGCATAAATAAATGTCATTTTGCTTTGATCAATATTTTTCATTAAGATTTAATAATTTTACAGTTTAAAATTGTGTTTACATTGGTATGGTTGTACACCTTACATAGGTTTAATGCCATTTCCCTGTTTTGGAGTGGACATCAGCATCACATGCCATTGTCTGCATGAGGAAGAACTCAGCTGTTGTTGCTTTTGGCAGTATGGCCATTTGATGCTGCTTTTGTGGGTAAATTAATTTTGTGGCAGTTGGGGAGAAAATTCTGCAAATGATACAGTGCTTAGGTTGGGCTGCAGAGGAATGTATGACAGCGTGTGCTCTTAGCTGTATACACCATGTATAACATGTATGTACCAACAAATGATGTGTTATGTATCATAGTTCTGGTGACTCTGTTTAGTCATTGCTCATTACTATGATGGATTATATCTTCACAGGCACAGTTAGTTGATCTGAAGTCTGAACTGACAGAAACGCAGGCGGAGAAAGCAGTGTTGGAAAAGGAAGTGCATGATCAGCTTTTGCAACTCCATGCTGTTCAGCTTCAGCTACATGCCAAGACTGGTCAGAATGTTGATTCTGGGGCTATTAAGGCAAAACTGGTGAGTGTGGTGACTTAAATCTAGGATTATATTATTATTTTCCCTCTTCTGACTGAATTTTTTCACTGGAAGGTGTTAATAAGCTGATTAAAGATTTTCATGTTGAAAATGTTAACTTTTTCTTTTTTAAGTAATATTTGTGGTTGGTTGTTAGCAACCATTAAAACCAACATAAATAATGTCAGAATAAAGAATTAAAATTTAAGAAGTTGTTTTTACATAGTGGTTTCTTAAAGTAAAATAAGAAAATATTTTGGTGATTTATAGAGCTTTTCTGGAGACTGAAGTTGCAAAAGATAATAGTTTCCAATAAACAGACACAACCAAATTTTCACAGATTTTGCAAAAGTCTAAAGTGAGATAAGTTAACTGTTTTTACTGTAATAACACTCTGATAAGAGTAAGAATGGGATTGGTTTGCCATACAGAAAGAGAGATGGCATCACAGTCCTCTCTCTGTGGTCATTCTTTCTCTTTAAGAGTGCTGTGGATGTATGGATGGTGCAGTTACTACATGCAGCAGACTGTTGTAAAAGAACTCAGTAAACCACTGATAATTCTGTACGATATGTTTTTTAGAAACTTGGTCCTTTTGCGAAGTCCACCAAAAGTTAACAATAATTAATCTGTGCAATTAGTTGGCATTGACTGGTAGCCAGAGCCTGGTCTGCCTTGTTACTAGCCGCAGCACAAATTCAGGCTCTAACACTAAGACTTTTAGTCTTAGTAAAGTCTACATTAGAAAAGTAATGTAGTGTTGTAGAGATATGTTTTCTAACTGTTGGCATAAATCCAAGTCTATCTCTCACTGTTTCTAAAATTGCTTCACAGTTGAGTTGCAAATACCTAGTCACAGTATATGTGGAATATTAGATACTTCTGCTATTTTGTCCTGTTAATTAATGTACAGTAAAACAGAGTAATAGACTATAAGGCTTAAAGGATGTCTAGGCTAATCACTGAATAACAGCAGTAACCCAAATTCTTCTGTTTCAGATCCAAAAGCTGTAATTGAATCTTCTTAGGACTACACTCTTGTATATTCAGTATAAGAATAACATTTTCTGGATTGTCTGTACATAATTTATTCTGTACTGATTTATAGCTGAAGTATGATGAAATTTATTTAGAGCTGTTAATAATTCTTATGGTTTTGTAAATAAGCATTAGTTAAATATCAGCAGCCTTTTGTAAGTGTTAGGCTACAGGTTTACGGGACCCCTGGTGGCCTAGTGGTTAGCATGCGGGACTCTCACCGCTGTGACCCAGGTTCGAATCCCAGTCCCCCGGGCAGATGGAGCTCGTCAGCCCTGTGAGGCCATCCATCTATGAGAAGGTCACTCTAAACAAACCTACGTCCTGAGGACCTCACTGCCGTTGTCCAAGCTCGCTTGGCCCCGGCAGATGAACCTTAGGATTAAAGGGTGGGCTCAGTTCAGCGCATGCTGTGTCTCACCTAAAAAATCCATTGCGCAGGCTGGAAAGGTAAAAGACCTTTCCCAAAATCTTCGTTCGCGAAGACTGGCCATTATTATTATTCTTATTAGGCTACAGGTTTACATGTAGCAAAGTTTTTAAGTCAACACAGCACTGTGAGTAAATTTTATTAGTTAGACTTAACTTCTGAGTGACATGGAGAGTAATACTTTTAACCTTTTTGTTTTTCTTTACCTTGTTATAAACAATTTCTAAAGATATATTAAATCTCCATGCTATTTGACCGCAGTCTTCTTCCCGCAGGTGACAATAAATACATTTTACTCTACATTGTTTCAGATTTTATCTGTGCTGAAGTTGAATTTTGTTAACAGCTTAGACTGATATTCTCTCCTTAATTTCCCTTAGTTTTTCCTTTTTATAAATATCAGAACTGGTCTTTGGAGTTTGCTTTACTTTGCCTTTAGGGAATTCATAGTTATGGACAGAAGCTCAACTTTAAACTCTTCAAGATAAAGCAAGCTGTAAAGATCTGTGAAGCTAGAACAAGCAAAACTGAGGCTGCTGAAATGAGAATAAAATGGGAATTGTGATATTTGGGTAAATAAAAACTGTTGTACTGACCTTCTGGCAGTCAGAAAGCCTCTGAGTGCAAAGAAGGACTGTGTCAACAGAATATGTAATGGGAAAATAAAGTTCTGTACTAGTTGACTTCCTGCTTTCTTTGAGAGACAGACACTCTTCTTTTGTATGTAGACTCTTAGCATAAATGTATACTCTGTAATATATAAAATTGTACCTAGTGGTGAACTAGAACATTTCAAAATGTTTAGATTGATAAGCAGTTGATAACATTATGTAGTCTAGGCTGAATCCATTTTTAGGAGTGGTGAATCTCATTCCAATCACAGTAATACTTTCTTTGTAAAAATATGCAGTTGCCTAGTTGAATTTTTTTGAGTTTTGCAGTTGATATACCTTTTCTGATACTTCTTGCTGTCCTTTGTGTCCCTCTTGTAACACATATTTTGTTGTTCCTTCTGAAAGGAAAAAGTGCGTTATCTGCATAACAGATGTTATAGTGCAGAATGGTTTTTTGTGAAACCTTCATGTATATTGCATTACCTCACTATTCTATATAGAGATACTTGGTATTTTAGGAGATATTGGTTTTAATGCTACAATAAGGCTAAGCTTTTAATAACTTCTACTGCAAAATACCAAAATTGTTGCTAAATACAATTGTATCAGTGTGCTTGTTCTTTATGCCTTCTAATAAAATATACAGTCTGCTGGTGAATGTCTTTTGGAGTAAATAACTTATGTTGTTGCATTTTCTTGAAGTTTCTGTTGCCTTTTTCTCTAATTATGGAACTCTTTTCTTCTGTCTTAAGTCTGTCCTTTCTGTGGATGAAATGGTAAGTATGCTGATTGCCAATTTTTCTTTATGTTTAAGCAGTGCTTTTGTTTTGTGCAACAACTTATATGTTTGTTGGCCTCAGAAACTGGCAAAACAGATCTGGCTTGTTCTTTCTTCCTAACAGTTGGCAAGATGCTGTGTAAAGAATTTCCTTTGCATTTTAAATTTCTTTTGTAGATGTGGTACCCTCTTTCCCAAGTCTGTATGTGTTTTATTTATTATTGCTACAGCTAATTTGAGGTGATATCTGGAAGCTTGACATTGTGAAAGATTGTCCTGGCAGTATCTCAAAAAAAGGTTAATGTGTTATACAATTTCTAAAGCATAAACGCTGTACACATCTATGAGTGTAATCTGAAGTATTTTGCATGTTGTATGGAAAAAAAATCCTGTCAACTTTTCCTTTTTTTTCCCCTTTTCTCTGTTCTTTTTATGGGCCTGATTTAGTATGATGTACTGGCTTGTGTAACAGCCAAAAGCATATAAACACATAGATAAGAAGACAAAGTGAAGCAAAGGTGATTTTTATCTTTTGGTTGTTCACAGTGATAGACTTGAAAGGTTTTTAAACAGTGTTTCCACTTTTATTATCTTATATACTTTATTATCATTACTCAGTATTTGCTTTTTGAAAAGCCATGGGATAGCTGGTAACTGTAAGCTTTGATCTTCAACCTTGCAGTTGCATTTTTGGTTTAGTTTTTTTTTATATTGCCAATAGAAAATATGTTTTCTGTTTTCAGAACCTGTGCCGTACTATCAACACTAGAAAACATGAAACTATTATCTAACTTATTTGATTTCTTGAAACATTTTTGGGACTTTTGTCACATCTCCTGACATTCAAAACAAGATGTGTTCTTTCAGTACATCATCAGAGATTCTGTATTGCAAACCTTTTGATTTTTTGATTTTTTTTTTTAATTCATGTGGTGATCATTTGGAGACAGTCCAGAAAAGAATGGCTTCTGGATGTGAAGCCATTTCCACCTCAGTCATAGAACAGTAGTCATAGTAATTGGGAAAATAGGAAGAAAATACTTCTATGGGATTGTATTGTTGCTTGTATTTTAGGTCTAACATTTAAAATGCATGACTAAGAGTGATTCTACTTAGAAATGTAACATTTGGCTTTCTGTTTGAATTTGATTTAAATGACAAACCAAATTCAGAGAAAATCAATGGAAAATTTCAGTCCTGATGAGAGTGTGTAAGCTGAATACTTTGTATAAATACAGTAAAATTTGCTGCATGAAATTTGGTAGTGTTATCAAATATCTTGGATTGCTTCAAAAATTAAATTTTCTGAGACAGGTTGGAATACGTCTGTCTTAAATTCTAGTCTTTGTCTTCTTATATTTGTCAAATAAAAGATGTTCCAAAAGTCAGTATGTGTACGAACAGAGAGCCTATCCTGTTTAGAACTCCTTGGTGCAATATTGGCAATACGTACATAGCAAACAGGGACACTGTACCTGTATATGGACTTTGCAGCTACTGTAAAACAGGTGTTATATCTGAACTGTGACCCTTCTCACTGCCAAGGTGTGTGGCAGAGGCAACACAGCATGGTGGCACTCTTGAATTCTTGTAATTGCCCTTTGGCTGCTGGCAGTAGCTGTGAATTAAAGCCCAAGACCAAAATAATAGTAGAAAGAATTGGTATAATCTTCAGAACTCCTATTCTTGAAAGGTAGATTAGTGAAAATTCTTGACTTGGGAGTGATCCTGCAGTTCAGAAAGAGATTTGCTGAAGAGAGTCATTCTCACAAGACAAGCCCCAACTCAAAGACCAGAGAGACCATAAGTGGCTTTGTGTGACATATTTTCTAATGTGCATATGGGAATGACAGGAAGTGAAATGCAGGTTTCAAGCAGTCTTTGTGCTGCTCCTACTGAGCACTATGCTAGACTAACATGTACATAGGTGTTCTCTGTTCATCTGTCTAACCTGATACAAGTATTTAACAGCTGAGGGAGATAGTAGAGTCCATCAAATTCAGAGTTGACTTTCTGGCAAATAGCTATAAATGCTTACATATATCTATTGTGAAAATAACTCTCTGGGAGGACCAACCTTGCATAATTTCTCAAATGTGGTAATATTGACTATATTAGTGGTTTATATCCAGGCTTGGAACAGTGAATATCGTATTCACAATTTGATAACAGATTTGTCTTGCCAGTTCTGTAAAATTTTGTATCTGTCCTGTTGCTTCTTTAGTAGCACTTCCTGGTTTTATTTGCTTAACAATGTAATTGATACAAGCACAGAGAACAGTTTTTTTGGGTACTCTAAATGTCTTCAAAAATGCATTATGGTGAAATTAGTTTTTATTGCTGTTTGAGTTGTCAGCCATTTTTTAAAGGAAACAGTATTAGACCCTGTGTCTCTTCCATTTTCCTGTTTCCTATTTGCGGTGGGGGGGTTTCCCCTCCTTGTGAAAGGGATTCAGAGCAAGGTATGAAGACACAAGTAATCAAACGTGCTCTCCTTAAAGTAGATTTTGTAGATTAGCAATCTGAGCATACTAATTCCTTTTGCTCCAGTGCCCTAGGTATCAGAAAAGGTAATAACTATGCCATTTCTGTACATTTGGGATGGAGCACTGTGGGACTAATTTATGTTTCCATAATTCCTTTTTCAGAGGGCGGGGCTTAAAGTGTGGTTTTAGTTTGGGTTTTGTTTTTGTTTAGTTTGTTTGGGTTTTTTTAACAAAACTATTTTGCACTAATTTTCCTTTAAGTTTGTCAGGGTGGGCATCTTCATGTGTAGAATCTCTGGCATTATTTATGTGGTCTTCAGACTCTAATTTGGAAATGTCTCTGGCTGGACATTTCCCAGTTGTTTGTATGAAAATAGTTGTCATTTAAGGACACATGGCCTTATTAAATGTTTCCTTGATGTAATAATAATCATCATCATCATCAAATAGTTAAAGAATGTGGTCAAATTGAAATATGAAGTGGCTTTATAGATACCCTTTAATTTTAAAAATAGTATTCTTTACCTTTGAATCTTCTGTTTGCAAGACAGTAAAAAGTAAGGATGATGTTTAGTCTACTTAAATTTTGCCACCTTTTTTATAGGATAGTATGCAAACCACTAGCTGTAGTGCCAGAGTCCATGCTTTCTTTTTTTTTTTTACTGCATGCATGTCTTGTACGCAGGAGAATAATTTCAGTTTGTGTATGCAGAAACAGTAAGTGCTCTTTCATTATTAACATGGATAAAGGCTTTTCAACATATTTTTCCTTTTTTTTTTTCTCTTTTTGCTGTTGTAAAGGAGAGAGAACTTGAAGCTAACAAGAAAGAAAAAGTGAAGGAAGCTCAGCTGGAAGCTGAGGTGAAGTTGCTGAGGAAGGAGAATGAAGCCCTTCGTAGACACATAGCAGTGCTTCAGGCTGAGGTTTATGGAGCAAGACTAGCAGCCAAGTATTTAGATAAGGAGCTAGCTGGAAGGTATGTGAAGTCAATCTGCGTCCCTTAGCATGAGATGTTCTTTGTTTTCTTCCTTTGCATCCCCAGAGGAAGGTTCAAAGTTAAGACTAAGTAAGAAAAGTCTCATATTTCCAGTTAATTGAACAAAAGGTAGAAATAAAATCCCCACAGTTCTTGCAGTAGTTGCCACGCGACTATGTGCTGTAGCCACGTGAAGTGTATGAGTCGTACAACGCTTTGATTTTTTTGGTTGTAATACAGCATCTTGTTTTACTCTCTTTGTCACTCTGTAGGGTCCAGCAGATTCAGTTACTGGGCCGAGATATGAAAGGACCTGCTCATGACAAGCTGTGGAATCAGCTTGAAGCAGAAATACACCTTCACCGTCACAAAACTGTTATTAGAGCGTGTCGAGGTCGGAATGATCTAAAACGACCAATGCAAGCACCACCAGGTCATGTAAGTTGAAAAGAGTCCTCCATGATTTCCACCATTTGTGGGAAACAGACACAAGTTATTTCATCTTGTGCTAGTTTAAAAGTTAACCAGCAAGGCAAAATGAACTCAATTCAAAAGAGAGATTTATAAGTCAGAATAACAATTTATTAAAATAATGCAACAAGTACAAGTATACAGACAGACAATTGGTTTTAACCCACAAAACCCAAATGTACAAACCCAGCACCCTGGGGTATGAACAAAAGTGGTGTACCTTGGCCCACCCCCCGAGTCCAAAGCAAAGGGAGAGGGGATAAAACCTGCTGGTGGGAGAGCTGCTGCGGTCTGGTCAGAAGTGGTGATTGCAGTCCAGTTGAGGGTGGTGGTCTCAGCCTGGTTGGGAGCAGCGGTGGTCTGCTGTCTTCCTCTGGGTCCCACGAGAGAGAGCCAAGGCTCTGAAACTCCCAGTTATATACTCTCCAGTTCAGGCGGGAGTGCTCAGTCCCTCCCTCAGAGTAGGGAATTCCATAAAAGGGCATGTGGATGCTCAGTCCCTCTTATCAGAGCGGGGAATTCCATATAAGGATATCAGAGCGGGGAATTCCATAAAAGGGTACAGGAACATCTTCCCACCTTGCAGGCCTCTACTGACAGCAGTTTTTGGGAAATGGCATGGAGGCTATAGAATACACAGTTTTGGGTTACACCCATCCAGGGATGAATTGGTCCCAGCCGTTCTAACCAGGACATTATCCACCCCTTATTCTATGCCATCCATGTCATGCCCAAATTAACCCCCTTAAAAACTATGTCTCTTTAAAACTATATACACATATGTACAATGAAACATTACGGACCATTCTCACTCAAAATTAGGTCCCCTTGTGGTACACAACGTGTCTCCCCATCTTTTTGCATTACCCACCAGGTGAAACCAGGTCCTTGAGCAAAAACAATCCCTCGGATGGGTTTGCCTTTGCTTGAGGTGGGACTAATCCAAACAGTCTTCCCTAACATACCTCTCATATGCACCACGGGGACTTTATCTCCATCTACAGTATGCAAAGGTTCTGATTGGGCAGGGCCAGCTCGATTAATGGAGCCTTGCATGTTGACCAACCAGGTGGCCTTTGCTAAATGCAGCTCCCAGTGTTTGAGAGTCTCCCCACACAGTGCCTTCAGGGTGGTTTTCAGCAGTCCGTTGCACCGTTCAACTTTTCCAGCAGCTGGTGCATGGTAGGGGATATGATACACCCACTCAATGCCGTGCTCTCTGGCCCAGGTGTCTACGAGGCCATTCTTGAAATGGGTCCCATTATCAGACTCAATTCTCTCCGGGGTGCCGTGTCGCCACAGGACTTGTTTTTCAAGGCCCAGGATGGTATTCCGGGCAGTGGCATGAGGTACGGGGTATGTCTCCAGCCATCCAGTACTTCCTTCTACCATGGTCAGTACGTGGTGCTTGCCCTGGCGGGTTTTGGGGAGCGTGATGTAGTCAACTTGCCAGGCTTCCCCATACCTGTACTTTGACCACCGTCCACCATACCATAGAGGCTTCACCCGCTTGGCCTGCTTGATGGCAGCACATGTCTCACAGTCATGGATGACCTGTGAGACAATGTCCTTGGTTAAGTCCACCCCTCGGTCCTGAGCCCATCTGTATGTTGCATCTCTCCCCTGGTGACCGGAGGTGTCATGGGCCCATCGAGCCAGAAATAATTCTCCTTTGTGTTGCCAATCCAGATCCACCTGAGAGACTTTAATCCTGGCAGCTCGGTCCGCCTGCTCGTTGTTGCGATGCTCCTCATTAGCCCGTTTCTTGCGTACGTGAGCGTCTACGTGACCGACCTTCACACTCAGCTTCTCTACCCGGCCAGCGATGTCCTGCCACGTCTCCGCCGCCCAGATGGGTTTCCCTTGGCGCTGCCAGTTGGCCTTTTTCCATCGCTCTAGCCATCCCCACAGAGCATTGGCCACCATCCATGAGTCAGTGTAGATATAGAGTCTTGGCCACTTCTCTCGTTCAGCTATATCCAAAGCCAACTGAACGGCTTTAAGCTCTGCGAACTGACTTGACCCACCTTGTCCTTCGGTTGCTTCTGCAACTCGCCGTGTGGGACTCCACACGGCTGCCTTCCATTTTCGGTTTGTCCCTACAATGCGGCAGGAGCCATCCGTGAAGAGCGCATATCGCCTTTCATCTGCTGGTAGCTTGTCATATGGTGGGGCCTCCTCAGCCCGTGTCACCTGCTCCTCTTCTTCTTCAGAGGATAGTCCGAAACTCTCACCTTCGGGCCAATTGGTGATAATTTCCAGAATCCCAGGGCGATTAGGATTCCCTATCCGGGTTCGTTGTGTGATCAGAGCGATCCACTTACTCCATGTGGCATCGGTGGCGTGATGTGTAGCAGGAACTCTCCCCTTGAACATCCAGCCCAGCACTGGTAGTCGGGGTGCCAGGAGGAGCTGCGCTTCGGTGCCGATCACTTCTGAGGCAGCTCGAAGTCCTTCATAAGCAGCCAGGATCTCTTTCTCAGTTGGTGTATAGCTGGCTTCAGATCCTTTGTATCCCCGACTCCAGAATCCCAGCGGTCGTCCTCGGGTCTCCCCAGGCACTTTCTGCCAGAGGCTCCAAGAAGGGCCATTCTTCCCGGCTGCAGTGTAGAGCACGTTCTTCACGTCCTGTCCTGTCCTTACTGGCCCAAGGGCTACCGCATGGGCAATCTCCTGTTTGATTTGTTCAAAGGCCTGTTGTTGTTCAGGGCCCCACTGGAAATCATTTTTCTTCCGTGTCACAAGGTAGAGAGGGCTTACAATTTGACTGTACTCGGGGATATGCATCCTCCAAAATCCCACAGCGCCTAGGAAAGCCTGTGTTTCCTTCTTGCTGGTTGGTGGGGACATGGCTGCTATTTTGTTAATTACCTCCGTTGGAATTAGGCGACGTCCATCTTGCCACTTCACTCCTAAGAACTGAATTTCCTGAGCAGGTCCCTTGACCTTACTTCGTTTAATGGCAAAACCAGCTCTTAGGAGGATCTGGATTATCTTCTCTCCTTTCTCGAAGACTTCCCCCGCTGTGTTCCCCCATACAATGATGTCATCAATGTACTGTAGATGTTCTGGAGCCTCGCCCTTTTCCAGTGCAGTCTGGATCAGTCCATGGCAAATGCTGGGACTGTGTTTCCACCCCTGAGGCAGTCGATTCCAGGTGTACTGCACACCTCTCCAAGTGAAAGCAAATTGTGGCCTGCATTCCGCTGCCAAAGGAATGGAGAAGAAGGCGTTGGCAATGTCAATGGTGGCATACCACTTGGCTGCCTTGGACTCCAGCTTGTACTGGAGCTCCAGCATGTCCGGCACAGCAGCACTCAGGGGTGGTGTGACTTCATTGAGTCCACGGTAATCCACCGTCAGCCTCCACTCTCCGCTGGACTTACGCACTGGCCATATAGGGCTATTAAAGGGTGAGCGAGTCTTGCTGACCACCCCCTGGGTCTCCAGTTCACGGATCATCTTATGTATGGGAGTCACAGAGTCTCGGTCGGTGCGGTATTGCCGACGGTGCACGGTTGCTGTGGCTATCGGTACCAACTGTTCTTCAACCTCTTTGTGATTGTTTTCACTCTAATATTGTGTTCTTTCAAATGTCACTTGTAAATGCATAATTCTTTTGTATGCTGAGGGACAGTTCCATGCTGAATAGCGTGTCCCTATAGATGACAGGAAAGATAATACAATTCCTTTGACTTACTTGGGAACACCCAGTCCTTCTGAAAACTGAGCCTCTGCTATGTGTGTTTATAAATATAAATTAAACAGCAGAATTTTGTAACCTGGGTTTCAGAATGTGTAGCTAACTTACTTACAAAAAACAAGAATAACATTTTTAGCATTAGGTTGAACTGAAATCAATTTAAATTTCTTTTTAAAGACCACATAAATTGACACTGTAAAATAATTGTTTGTTGGTTTGGTTTTTTTTCCCCTCATAAAGCTACTTTTTAAAACTAAACCTTTAAACAGCATTTCACTGTGGGTATCTTAGAACTCACCCAACGTGGCACATGTCCTGTTAATCACCCCAGTGTTCAGTGCATAAACCCAAACATTTTCAGGAAAGTGCTTTACTTTGATCTGTTCTAAATACCTTATTTGGTCAGGTGGATCTTACTGCTTATGTTCCTGATTGCATACAAAATATTGGCGGACAAATATGTGTATGTGTAATTTTAAGAGTGTGCATAATGCTGTCAGTGACTAAACAAAAGCAAAAATCAATATTTTGATTTATTTAGTCTGGCGTTTAGTTTTGTGTTCAATGGCTTTTGGTGAGGTTTATTTTTATTACAATAAAAATAAACTTGAGCAAGCAACCTCTTCATTGGCACTGTATTACCTCTTCTGTCATTTGGTTAGTTATAAGTTGAATTTACATCATGTAACATTTTAGCAGTGATTGGCATTTCTTCATATAGTCCATTTATATTTTTAGTATGTGGGTGATATCCTTCTTTTGAAGTTAAGTTCTGTGTTGTGCATCATTCAGCACTGAAATAATTTAAATAATTATTCTCATCAGGGGTGCGTGATGGAGAATCTTTTCTGATTTCATACTGTTTCTGTAATGGGGCACTGTAAGTTGTCCTGCCTGGAGCTCATCCAGTGCCTGTATATAATTTAAAAAAAACCAAAATGCTGAAACGCATCAGTTTTTGGTTCACACGTTCATGTTTGTGCTATGTTTGTTTTTTTATCAAACTAGGATCCTGATGCCTTAAAGAAGAGTCAAGGTGTTGGTCCAATCAGAAAAGTTTTGCTAGTTAAAGAAGACCATGAAGGCTTAGGAATTTCAATCACAGTAAATATTTGCATTTATTTTCTTTGACATCGAAGTCCTACTTCTGTAAAATATGTGGATCAGTAAATGTATTGTTAGAACATATGAAAAAAACATACAAAAATCCATAGCTATGGTCATAGAACTTAAAGACACATTTTGATAGATGAGAAAATAGATAATTGCGACTTTATGTCAAACTTATGATTTTGAGATTTAAGGTATAGACACTTGCCACTGGTGAATTTCAGGTGTGGTAAGTGTGTAGAAGAGCAGAGGCAATCTGAGACCTGACTACTAGACCTTAGCTGTTGTGATTATAACCTTTTTTTTCTAAGTATCTGTGTTGGCATCTCATACCTAACAAAAGCTGTATCAACTCTTTACAACAAATTTTAAAAATTTTGACTGTTATACTTCTATTCTAAATATGAATACTGTTTCTTACAAGTCAATATGGTGCCTGATGGGCTTTTTTTAACAAGTTTTCAGCTTGTTACGATTCTAGAGTGTTATTATTATTCAAAATTGCCTCCTTTGACTCTTTGAGTACGTATTTGAAATATTCCATTCTGTTGTGGGGAGAAGAATTAAGGGAAGCATTGCATGTGTTCTTCTTAAAGATTCTTTGTGTCTGAAGAATAATTTCTAATTTTCTAAAATAGAAGTTGAAATAGGCACTTTAGGAGCAATTACCTGCATGTTGATTTTATGTTAAAGGGCATCTCAGTTTATTAAAATATACTTTTTTTTTCTTAAATAGGGTGGGAAGGAGCACGGTGTTCCAATACTGATCTCTGAAATCCATCCTGGGCAACCTGCTGATCGATGTGGAGGACTGCATGTTGGTGATGCTATCCTGGCAGTAAATGGAGTTAATCTAAGAGATGCCAAACATAAAGAAGCTGTAACTATTCTTTCCCAACAGGTCAGTTGGGACCTGTTATCCATAAGCATGTTTAGGTGCTTCTTTTGTTCTGCCTGTTGAATTTGAATTTTAATGTTTACTGTTAAGCACAGTGTAATGCTAAGCTGCAGTGATTCCTGAGGCTGTGTCACCTTACATTTAATCCTCTTATGTCTTGCAATTTAAGGAGGAAAAATGCTGGGCCAGTATTGGTTCAGTTAAATGCACGTATTGGCTAATGATTCTTCAGTTAGGCTGATGGAAATCAGTTTGTTACATTGCCCCACAGAAATAATTCTTTAGTGACATACACTTCAGTCTTTTATGACTGAACAGCTCCAGCCAAACAGTGTTTCTTTGTGGTCTAGAATCTTCTTCCTGCCTTTTTCAGACAATTAACAGGTCTGTCTAATTTAGCAGGTGGCTTCCTCATTAGAAGTCACTGTTTGAAATATATCTAAGAAATTCAGATAATTTTGTAAAAAAAAAATACAGCTTAGCTATAGAGCTGTACTATTTTAGTTAGTAAAAGCTTAATTCAGATATGTGTCCAAAATACTCAACACAATTGCAAATGTGTTTATAATAGTAAAATGTATTTGTTTTAGTAATGTAGCTCATCTTGGTAATCCTACTAGGTAGCTGTGCAGTAGTAAGTAAATTTGTAATTTTCATTGCATTTCAGAGAGGTGAAATTGAATTTGAAGTAGTGTATGTTGCTCCAGAAGTTGATTCGGATGATGAAAATGTGGAATATGAGGATGAGAGTGGACACCGTTATCGTTTATACCTTGATGAATTGGAGGAAGGTGCAAATTCAAGTTCTAATAGGAAAGATGCAAATGTGGATGTCAAACCTTCACAAGGTAAACCTTCTAAAATGTGTTACATGCAGTTTAATTCTCAATATGCAAACCAATTTAGGGAAAACACTGGTTTTATATTCATTGTAAAATTAATCTACTGTTAATTCAATTAACCTACTCATAGGCTGTCAGCTCTTCTGGTTGGTCCCTCACTCCTTGACCTGGTTTACTTAGATACACCTGAATTAATTTATAGATTTTTTTCATGGTCATTTTTTTCCAAAGGTTGAAATTCAAATTTATTCCTACCTTTTCCTGCCTCTGGTCTAGGAGTAGTTAATACCTCATGACGGGTAATGTTGTTGGCTTCTTCTGATACAATTGTTAAGTTAGAGAGGTAAAGAAACAGTTGCCATTTTCCTGACATACTATGTTCTGCTAAAAAACTGTTAGCTTTGAGTAGTCATTTAAGCACGCTTTCTAGTTTCTGAAATAAGGATCACTGATTTGTCCTTCCGAATATTGCTTCACTTCCTTAAATAAACTTTCTTTTTATCTTGCAGTGTTTGATAAGAAGCCAAGTATTGATGGACATGAGAATGGAGACCTGGGGAATTCAGTTGAAGGTTCATTAGAAGACACTGCACCCAAATTAGCCCGTTCTGCTGAGTCTTTATCCTAAAAACAATCAAACAAAAAAATCAACTGGACAAATCCCGTCTTTGGGAGCAATTGATAATCAATATTGACTGCTTAAAGTTGCATATACTAGAGTAGGTTGCAAAAGGATGATTAAATGTCAAGAGAACTGTATTACTGTTGCCTGGAAAAAAGGCGGTTACCTCAGGGCTTCATTGTGAGCAATTCTAAATGTGGAAAACTGTCTTTTGCGTGACACACAGTAGTTCACATGGCACGTGAAATGGATTTCTTTTAATAATAAAAGAGTAATCCACCAAAGTGTGGGATTTCTAAAATTATTAACCTCAATACACTCCACTTTTAGTCTCATTGATGTCCCTAAGGAAGTAGAATAATATGTGGCCAGCTTCATTTTGACCCTTTGATGTTTTGAAGGGACAACTGATGTTAAGTTTGGTGTGAAACATGCTTAAACCATAGAAGGATGAGGGGGGCAGACCAGAGCTTTTATTTGAGCAAAGACTACCAAAACCCAAATAGGTAGTGGGTTACTTGCTAATCATGATCTTTCAGCCCATGATAATTTTATGAGTGAGATTTTTGGAATTGTTGTTTTAATTTAAATTCACCACCATATTACAGGGTTGTAAAGGTGAAATTAGTTTAAAAATTACTCACAATTATGTGGGCCCTTTGGTATTTTTTTCTGAGCATTGTCAATGTAGTGTTTGGTTTTGAATGGATATGGTTGCGGCTAATGGAGTTGGTCATTATTAGCTTTACCTTATGAAATGCTCAGTGCTTTTGATGGGTACTGAACATTTTAATTCCACATTAAAATAATCCTTAAAAAAGTGGAAGTTGAGTGCACAGTACTCTACAGAAGGTGCTCAGAATGATACTGTGTCTGGCCCTATCTGTGTTATGTTATGGCAGTCATATTAACTTTAAAATTGTCTTACTGTTGAAACAAAATGTTACTGCCTTTGTGAGAGCAGTGTATCTTAAAATTGTTTTTGATTGGTGTACATCTAAAGGCCCATGACAGGGCTGCAGACAGCAATGTTGAGGAGGGTGTCTTGACCAGTTTCTCATACTCCATTTGTAGATCTGTTGGTGAAGTGCAGCACACTCCACAAACAAGCTCTGCATTGTCATCGCACTTATTATTTCAGCATGCGGTGCTGTGTTTCCTGCCCGCTTCTCTGCAGGCTGTTGAACTGTAATGTGAAAGGATTCTGTACATTGAAGGAGGAACTAACGTGAAAAGACATCTTTGCAAGTGTTACTGTGTAGGATGTACATACAAAAGGAAAAATCTCAAAGGCCTTTAGAGTAACATCAACTAATCTTACGTTCTAAATTGTGATGTAGAACACAGTTACTTTGTCTCTCCTAGGAGCACTATATATATATATATGTTTATAGAAAAAGCCTAAAAATGTATATACTTTATTAAAAGATTTTGCTATTTATAAATCCCTTAACTTCGCTATTTACACGATAGTTTTGTGTGTGTATGTGTGCGCGCATCAGTTCCACTTACTCAGTGGAATAGCATTATTTGGTTCATTTTTTATAATAGTCTTTGTCATACAGCGTACTGTTGAAGGTTTTTAAAATAGTCAAGGCTGTACAGTTTTCACTGAATGGAAACTAGTATTTAAAAATAAAGTTGTGTGAAGAAGAAACAGGTCCCCAGGCATGTTTCTTTTTCTGAAGCTTCAAAAACTTGAGGACACGTTGGCTGTGTGTTAGCAGATGAATCCACTGCCAGAACTTTGCATCCAAATTTGTGTTCTTCCCACAGCTACTCAAGCAGAGTGCATTCTGAAACTGTCTGTAGCCTGGAACACTCAATGTCCTCTCTGTCGGGAAGGATAGTTCAAAGCTAAGTAGTGGTCATTTTGTCCTTGAAAATCACGGTTTTATGGAATCTTGCTGCAGTTCTTAGAAATTAGGCTTGTCCAACCAGTCGTGTAACTTTTTAAAAAGGCAGTAAATTTGCCTGTACGATTTCCCTTTATTTGAGGGAAAAGTGAAATTTTTAATTTATTTGTTCTTCCTTACTTCTTGGCACACCTGTTTCTGTTTAATGCATTTGATCAGTTTTAGCTTGAACTGGGGGAGTGTTTCTAGAGTTATTTTTTAACATTTCTTGTCCACCAGTTTTACATGATGTTGTACTCTCTTCTTCATCTGCTGGACCCTTTCTCTGCTCTTACCTTGTCTATTTTTGACTATATATGAGATCAACAAAAGGAACGTGACTAGGAGTAGATGAATCAGGTAGCAATAAATTATCATCAGATTTCCTTCCCGACAGTTTTTGTAATCTTTGTTTAGAAAGTCTTGAATGGGAGGATTTTGCTCAGACACTACAGTCCGTCTCCATGTACTCTGTACTTCCTACCAGCTGATTTAACATGCTGGTTTATTTGTAATCATACTGAGATGCTTAGAGATTAATATTTAAACTGAGAAAAGTTTTGCAAGTTGAGATTTCCAGATTCAGTAGACAAATGTGTGTTCTTCTCTTTGTCAGTAACTGGAAGACTCAGTCCTGCTGATTCCCAGGGGTTGAATGAGTTAGACTTGGAAGAATTCCTGAGGGAAGTCAGTGTTCAGACGTCATTTTTATGTTCTAAAGTGTAAAATTGTTTACTTGTGTGTGCATATATATTTTTACTTAAAAAAATAAAATAATATTCTAAAGATAATTTTGCATTTTTTTTTGTAGATAATTCCTTGCCTATTAAAATTTACAGTGAGACAATTGTGTTCTGAGCTAAAGGTGGACAGTGTTGGCATCTGGGACCATTGTTAATTAAAAGCATGTAGATAAGGAAAATGCTTTATGGCAATAAATTTAACTCTGATCAAAGGCTGTATGTAGTATTTCCTTTGTAGAAGTGTATTCTTGGCAGTGAAGACTGTTTGTATCTGTCTCAATATATTTTAATCCACAGTTGTATCAGACAAAATTAAGGTATTTATTGTATTTGTCCAAACTTAATTACATCATGGGTTACTCTCATTTCTGTAGCAGATAGAACATTTTGCAAAAAATGTATACATCTTGTTAAGCTGAATATAATATATTTTTATTAGCCTGCAAATAAATATACTCTTCTGCATTGCAGTGATTTCTGCACCTAATTCAGACTTGTATTTGATTTTCTTCTTTTTTTATACATAAAAACCACCCAACTTTATGTGTGATATTTTTCTGTTAAACATGTAGTTCTCACCTGGCCTAAAAGCTAATATGGGGCAAACCAAAACTGTGTAAGTTTGACTCTACTCCAGTCTTGGCCAGCAATGGTTAATAGCGAATTACATTTTTTGAAAGATAGAGTTATAGGATATGTTTATAATTTCATTGAGATACATTTTCTGCCGAATGTTTTTCAGTTAAAAAAAAAAAAAAAGAAATATTTGCAGTGTCTGGCTGTATAATAATACCATGAATATTCTGAAGCCCTTGACTAAGAAGAGCTATAAAGACCCAAACCTGTCAACAATTAAGTCATTTGGGTAAAATTGTGGATACTGCCTTTTTTGTTTCCCATGCATTATGAATAATAAGTGTATTCTGAGTTTTCCACTGAAGTTACGAAACACGTTTAAGTTACAATTTTTAGTCCTGATATTAAGGTCTTGTTGTTCAGATTAAGTGTCTGTTTTGTATTCTAAATTGTATTTTCAAAGAAATAATCTCTCACCTACACTTGAGTGATCATCTTGCCCTAAAGCATCAAGTTCATATGAATGAACAGAGAGCTCAAATGAAAAGTAGTGGTCTGGTAGCTGTGGTTAGTAGTATGATTATGGTAGTACTTAAGGACTTATTGAGAGTGTGTAAGTAGAGAGTAGATAACTGTGAGCATAGGAACTGTCTCAATAGACAAGGCTGAGTCATTTTGGATGAAAAGATGTATAATGGGCAATTGGTGAGGGCTAGAACTCTTAAGTATTTTTTAGCTCTAAAATTTTTAGAAGGGTTTGGATATGGGTGACTTCAGCAGATGGAAGGAAGAGGGAAAGCGGAGAAATCTTGCCTGAGTTGTCATAAAACAAGGAGAGGAATAGAGGCAGCTATGAATGAAGATGAAAATGGAAAAAGGAGAAAGAAAATTACTTTTTTATGTCACCTGGGGTCCAGGAAGATCATTCAAAATTTCTTTGTATCCCAGTGCCCTACTGAAAGACCTCAGAGGCTGCTCCCAGTGACTTTCATCACTGAATAGTCCTCTGCATTTTTCTTCCAGAAATCCACATGTGACAGAAGAGAAACACATCCTGACTTAGAGTACGTGTGGGAAGTCTGTTTTGGTTAAAACTTTGGTTTAAAACTAAGCCTTCACAAGCTTGAAATTATGTTACAACAATTGAAAAATATTACAAGCTTGTCCAATGTGTCTTTTCCAGCACGGTGTGATTTCTAATTCTTTAGAAGTTTCACAGTTGGAAGGAAGCCTAGGAGTTGAGAAGTGGAAAACGTGATGACTTTGAAAGATAAATACTCAACTTCTTTGGATTTTCTTTTCTCAGCGAGGCAGCTGTTGCTTCTTATGCTTCGGAGTAGTCTTGCCTTAGCTGTGTTCACCTGATATACCCCTGCTTCAGACATACTTTGGTATCTGCTCCTCATGCCTCCTTCTGTGCAGGACAATGCTGCTAAGCCAAATGGTTGAAAAAGGTCAAGTGATATTTTTCAAGGATTTTCTAAAGTGAAAAGTTGAAGTCACTTGTGTAAATTTTCTACGCTCTATAAAAAGTGTTTAATTATTTGGTATCTCTTTGTCAGCCTTCAGCTTTGTGTGCTGAGACTTGTGCTTCCCAGCTCTACCTAGGTAAGTGTTGGATCTGCCGATGTTTTGAAGGTTCTGCCAGGAGTATGCTCTTCCAGTCCCCCATGAGAGGTATGTTAGAAGTCCATCTATTGACCCCTAAAAAAGATTGCAGGAAAACCAGTTAAAGTTGTGCTGGTTTTCTTTCTTTGTAACTTTCTACAGGAGATAGTGATCACAATTCCATCATTGAGTTTTTGGCACTCTATTTCTTCAAATTTCCTTTTTGAAGAGCAAAAGCACTGCAGCCTGAGCCATCTCCCCAGCTTCCCCTCCATCAGTTGTGAGGCCATTGGCACTCTGCTGTCTGGTTTTCAATAGCTGGGTCTCAATCAGAAGGTTAGGAAAATGTAAAACAAGTAAAGTGAAAGAACAGGCAGTCACAGACATGTTTTGATTGCCTGTAGTGCTGGAAGTCAGGGGTGCTTGGGAGACAGCTGATAACTTTTCTGTTAAAACTGCAAGTCTTCAAATATATCTGTAAATGTCTGTAAATCCTGTTGATTAAGTCTTCATTTTCCTATTAACTGTCTAAATATTTGCACAGATACTACTTCTATCAAATGAAATAAACCAGATTGGCATGAAAATATTTTTTCTAATGTTATTTTATTTGCTGTTGTCCAAGTGTTTATGTCTGTTATCAATTTCTTTAGGGGAATGGAAGCATTAACAATCATGCTGCTGAACTGGCCTTGAATGTGTTCCCTTCAAATAAGAAATGGGGTGTCCGTGTTCACTCCCTGCTGGAACAACCTGTAGAGAGTTTGCTGCTATTGACTCTTCTTCAGCTAAAGGTAGGGGAAGAAGGTTGCTGTAGCTTGCCTATGCTGGTCCTCTTATGTCCACAAATGCACCAGTTCCTCTTGTTTTGATTTATAAGTTGCATGGTTATCCATGGTTTTGTGAGAAGGGATTCCCAATGGCTGCTACAATATAAACCCTGCAATGGGAACATACTTCAGCTGCTGAGGGTGACAGCTCTGGGCTTGGAATTGAGGAACTGACATTTTATATACAATTAATGGGGATTTCTGTGTAGCTATCGAGCGCTACTGCACACATTCCCCTTTATTTGATCTTCCTTTTTGGTGAGTGTGGCAGTTTAGGTGTTCTAATTTATGACAGACATGGGATGTTATAAGACAATTCGGGAAGCCAGCAGAATTTTTTTTGAGATCTGTTGTGCTCATTCAAGTGTTATTTTAAATCCAGGTCATGCATTACTAACTTTTATTTTGAAATGAAAGACATGGCAACTCTTATGTATTATGACCCCTACATCTCAGTAAGTTAATGAGGTTGTCTTGACTGGCCTGGTTAAACAGCCAAGTGCACTTTGGGCTGTCTCAGTGTTATGCTATTTCCACCCCCAAACTTGTACATTACTTAGTAATTGCAATTTGTGACCGGAATCCTCGTTTTTAGTGCAAAGTATTTGCATTTGTATGTAGTGCCAAGAGGGGGCAGCAGCTTCCTTCAAATCTTCAGCATTAAGGTGCCTTTGAGAAAAAGAACCTATTGTTTTGTGGGTTGGTTGTTGGGGTTTTTTTGTGAGGAGTATTTTTAAATTTAAAAAGTAGAATACTTTATTCATTAGAACTATTTCTAGTAGCATGTAATCTTAAAATTACGAACATTGAGTCTAGTTGACATCCCATAGCAAGTACTTAGCAGGGGACACATCTTCCAGTTAAAAATTGTCCTCTCTATATATCAGTGTAGCATATGTACAAGCACACATAAACACAGACATATATAATTTCATATAGCTCTGGATTCATGACTTGTTAAAAAACACGAATATCCCCATCAATTACTTTAAAAAATGAGTGCTCTGCTCTCTTATATCTCACACCCAAGCACTGAAATTTTTTATCTCTGTTTATGGGTGAGTTAAGGCTTTCCAAAAGAAGGGACCAAATGCACTGATGAAACATGAAGTGAGGTATCAGGTAGATTTGTAAACACTCCTGCCTGCACTTTGCCAGTGCCCTTCAATCATGATATGGAACCAGCATTGTCACATTCCTGGAATCTTTGCTGGGACAGAGGATGCCCATGGTCATGTCAAAATGTGGTGAGGAAAAGTAGGAAAAAAAGGACATGATGATTACATTTTGCTCTAGTCTAGTTTCAGGCAGAAACCTCTTGGTTGGAAAAAGAGGAAGGTCGCTTCACATTGACCCACCATCATCTTTTCGCTACTGCTGTTGGTTTCCAGTCACCACCAAATGATAGTGCAATCTCCAGACCTTGTTTGTTGTCATTAACCAGGTGATCAGTAGACCTGTCAACAAAATGTTCTGAGACATATTTATGTCCTTGATGCGGGTCCTTTTACAGTATTGTGTTCATACTATAAAGCAGGAGAGGATGGAGCATGAGTTCATATGTTAAAAAGTTGCCTATATAAATTAAATACTTATCTTAAAGGAGTATCATTTATGAACACCATTGCCTGGCCTTTGTAAGATAGTAGAAAAGTTATTGCAGCATTGTTATCAAAACTACGTCTCACTTTGTGTTGTGGGGTATAAAAAAAGACTTGTGCTGCCTTTTGTGATGAGATGCTGAAAGCACTTGGATAACTGTGGAAGAGAAGCTGCATGAGCCATTCATGACCTTTCCACATCCACATATGACACTGGCATTTCCATATAACAGGCATGCTTTAACCAGGTCACCTTATTCAAATTTTATAAAACTGTCTGTCAGAACAGATGGTGTCACTTAAGGATAAAAAGCTTAGCCATAGATGTGAAGAAAAGCTGCCTCTTCAAGTGAGGTCTGCTAGCTTGTCTTAGTTTTTATCACCCCTGCCTTCTTTCCCTGCCCAACCAAGGACTTTTCACAGGTTTGTGATTGGTGTTTTCAGAGGCCTTTACGTTTTTGGATGGACTTGATTTGTTGCTCCAGCTCTGCACAGGTGGCAGATTATCTATCTCAGTTCACTCATCTGTGAAATGGTGTTTTCCTAGGCCAGAGAAATTAAGATGCACAAAACAAGTTTGTAAAGACTGAAGTTTCTAGTATATGCTCAAGAGGTTAAATGGTTCAGACCAGGGGCTGGGTGGTGGGTAATGGAACTTACTGTCTTTTCTCCCTTCTTTTATGGCAAGCATCACCATCTTCTCTGCTATCAGCCACTCCTTATGGAGGATGACTTCTGATAAACTCCCTGTCGTGGGTCAGGCACCAACCATTGCTGTATGTTTTTGTATTGTTTGTATTAAATTGCTCTTGGTGTTTCTTTTAAGCCTAGAATTTTGTCATTAGTTTTTTGCCTGCCTTCTAGTAGGCAACATACATGTGTTTTAAAGTCTGTTATTGTCTGTTGTCATCTGATCTGGCTGAGAGAATGTTACAGGTTTTGAATAATTTGTTATGTTTGTAAGTTTTCTCACTCTTTTGGGTAGCTCAGACTTAATAGGAGGAGATACTGTTCCTCTCTGGGTTAGCCAATAATTCAAATAATTAATGCATTAAAGGAGCTTTTCCAGTAAAGTCTGTTAAAAATTTTGTGCCTAGTCAGAATTATGGGTTCTTGAGGTCAGTTCAGAGTGGTTATTAAGGGCACAAATGCCTTAGTAACACTACTGTATTGTATTTGTTGAGTTATATTTTTTCTATACTGAAAAATGTTATATTTTAACTTGATAAAGTTGTCTCCTTCCTGGATTTCTCATTTTTATACTTGCGGCTGTATTAAAATAAATGGGATGATAATCTCTTGGATGTCACATGGCAGCACAGTAGCTGTGTTGTGACTGTCTGAGTAAGTAATGAATTAACTCGGCCCAGGACAAGAGGTTATTGAATAACCTTTGCCTACTGTAGATGGCAAATGTTTTTTAGGACTTACAGCCATTTAATGTGAGGCGAAGCCAAAACAAATTGGTGAAGTTTTAATGAAAAAGTCTCCAGATTCTCATGTCTAGACTATACAAAGAGATAGCAGAGAAAGTTGGATGCGAGGCATCCTCCTTATGGATAACATGAGTTTTCTCCAAGTTAGAATGTCTTCCCTCTTGTCTTTATCTAGTTTAGAAACACTTTATCTGACTCCTTCTTGCATGTCCTTTATGAACTTTAGGACTGTACTGGGGGGAGGAGGGGGAATTAAAAAAAAAAGGAAGCCCTCAGGAGAGGTTTCTATTTTAAGTTTGAAAGTGATTGTGCAGAAATGGCACCTTCCTTTTAAATAAGTATGTTCCGTGAAATGTATTCTGTCTTCAACAGTTCATAGGAATTGCAACATTGTTAGTCGTGTTAACCCTACAGAGCTTTGGCACCATGATTTTCAGTGTAAGTATCAACACTGGTGAGTTTCAAATGAAATGGTAAATGCTGTTTTCACACTGTACTAATTGCAGTGGAGGTTCTCCAACAAATTTGCATCATAGCTGACACTGGAAAGAAAAGGGCAGTATAGAATTTTTATTATGGAAAGTAATAAGGAAAAAGAAATGCAACAACGTAACCTTGTTATCCCTTAGGTCTGGCCTGATTACAGGATAGGGGAGCCTTTAAGACACCCACTCACTGAGCAAAGCTAACCTGGTTTTGGAGAGAGGGTGAACAGAAAAGTACAGATGGATTTATATAAGGTTACTTTTCAGTGGACATCCAATCCCGCAGGACTGCTGTGAGACCACTGACTCCTTTTTCAGAATTCTCTTCATTTTTTCGCTTTTTATTTTAATGATAGTGATCCACCAAATAGGTAATCACAGTTATGCATCTGCTCCTCTAATGGGACCTACAGCCTGACATTCCCATCCTGTGTAGGGAGTATTTTGGGTCTCAGACAGGGTTCCACTAAAATCTGCCCATGGAGTGAAGAACTGCCAGTTCTCTGGCAGGCAGTGGGAAAAACCTGAAGAAAATCTGTATTAAAAACTCAGTCTTCCCAGGTTTTAGCCATGCCAATTATGCATACCAGCTATGGGATTCACAAGCTGCTTCTAATGGTTGTAATCCAACCTCATGGGGGTTTTTAAGTAAGGAGGCAGGGATGTGTCATTTACACACAGGTGCTCGAGGCACTGCTGTGACTGCTGCCGTTTTAACTCAGTGCTTACAATACTATCAGATGCAGGGGGTGCAGATTGTCCTTGGTGCTTTTCCTGCCTTCCCCCATCTATGCAGACTGCTGTAGTCAGTGCTGAGCTGGTTGAACCCATCCTGTGTCTGGAGAGGGAGGTGAGGCCAAGTTTTAGATCCAGAGAAAGACCATAAATGAGAGCAGGTGATACTATGTGTGAGCGAGTAGGGCATCCCCTGAGCCAGGAAATCCTAGTTCCGATCTACAAGGGGTTCTTTTATTCTATTGCCTGTTGGATGTAAAGATTCTGTTAGGTATTAAGGTAGGGTTTAATATCTGATGTTTAGCAACTAAAAGAAACAGAGAAATACTCTTTAGAATTACACTTGGAATGCTTTTATATCAAGCATTAGAAAGATACTTGATAGAAGAAATAAGAATTTGCGATTTATTTCCCAGTCAGAGGTGCGAGCAAAGAACATTTGTGTTTTTTCTGTGGTATTTTTGGAATCTTTGTTGTAGTTGTTTTTGTAGGTTTTTTGTTTGTGTTTTAAATATGAGGCACCAGCTGGAAACATGCTAAGCTGTTGGCTTTTTGTTTCAGTTGTAGTTAATGGCCTTTTTAGCCACCAACGCGCTTGCAAGAAACATGGGTAGAGCCCTTCCCAAATCTTCGTTCGCGAAGCCTAGCCATGATGAGGTAATGTACACCGTCTTTTATACTTCCTTACCTCAAGAGGTACCTTCTTCAGTTCCCTTGGTCAGACATGTGCAGTTACAGTGCTGCCCCTGTCCCTGGCAAAGTCAGAGACTTGCTGTCAACTGCAGCGGGACAGGCAGGCCCTTAGTGCCATGAGCAGTTAATATTTAACCTTCTTGTGGACTCTGGCTTGGTTTTAGTGCTCCAGCCCACTGGGAGTGCCTGCTCAGGAAAGAAGTTTGGTACCAAAATGCTATTCAAAGTCTCCATTGACCAGAGGGTCAAACTCTGCTCTCCCACAATGTCTAGAGATGTCGGTGAGAGATCCAAAGCTAAAGCAGGCCTTCTGAGCATGAAAATGTCCCAAAATGATGCATTCTCTAACCTTCACTGTGAAACAAAGTTTTTTAAATCTGTGATGTTTTATAAGGGTGCCTTGCATCAGGGTTTGATAGAACAGGCCGATGTAGACAAGCTGGAGTTCGAAGTATCAGTATGTAAGAGGCCATTCAGAGGATGAGCATGGGGATGAGCACTAGCACTGGTAAGATTCAGGCATTCCCCTTTCCTTCCTACAGTAGGATTTTGTATCTTTACCACTGTCAGGATAGAGAGGCTACATGGGTAGGAAGTTCCCTTGCATGTCTGCTGCTAGGGTCACTAAAAATTTCCCAGGCCAAGGTGGAGAAGCTGAGGCTTTTTAGGTTAGCCACCCTCAGCAGTCACTCTGTCCCTGTTGGCACCAAGCGATTCTGAAGGGAGGCAGGAGATGTCTGGGGATCTATTTTAAGCCATCTTTGCAGGTTTTTTTGGAGGGTGGGGAGGTGGGGGGGAATGAAGGGAAGGTGCAAATTGAGACCCAATTTTTCATTAGGCTAAACCAGCTGTGTTAAGATGTGTTTGAATCACAACAGAAATGGGCATATGCTCTCAAGAACCCTTTGACACTTGTAGCATGTTGCAGATGCACCAAGCATGTGGCAGAAGCATATGAAAAGTTCCTTAGAATACAAGTAGTGTCATCTGCTGCCTGGTCCCTTGCATTGCTGTGTTATTTAGCTGCCTCGCTAGGTGGGGAGTAGGCCTGATTACTGACTTGTTTGTCAAGTGAGGCTAATTAGTTGCGTGGGTGGAGGATTGGTTTCAGGCTCATCAGGAGGGCGTCCTCATCCTTTCCTCAATTATATGCATCCAGCAGCGGGGTTGGGCATAGACCTTATTTTGTGGCTTCTTCTTCTATAGAGCTTATGGACAGAAAAACTGGGCTAAATGGGGCACTGAGAGAATCATTTTTTAGCCAGTCACACTGGGACCGTGAATTGCGGCAGCACAACTGGCACTTTTGCAGGGCGTAAAGAACTCTTCTTTCTCACCCTGCAGCATATGTGACGAGAGTGGGTGTGCAGCGATGATCAAGTCACTGAGTTAAGTGGCCAGCCCGACTTAAGTGGCAGGCCCGAGTTAAGTGGCAGGCCCGTGTGACTGATTTACAAATACCAGAGTTCTTTATTTACACAGACATGTAAACAACAGAAGGTAAACAACACCACCCAGCTCAGTCTAACAAACAGGCTGCTGCTGTTTCACTTCAGGACCTGAGGTGTTTTAGACATTTCACAGAAACTGTAATGACAGGAAACACAGGAAGGCTACGAGGTTACCTTGACTCTTCTTTGCGCAGGAGTTGCATACGGTGCAGCAACGTGGGGGAATGGCACCACTCGAGGCCACAAAACACGCGTATGCAAAGAACCCACTCAGACCTTGCCTCAAGTTCGGGTATGGCTAGAGTATTCATGAGTAGTATCACTGCAACCAGTCTGTCCTCTGACAGTACTTTCAACCCAAGGGTCTGAAAGCACTTTACAAACAGACTGAATAATCTTGGCGGCATCCTTTGCAAATTATCCCATTTACACACAAGGAAATGGGGGGCTTTCAAAGAGTGACTTTCCCAGAGCTCAGGTTTTACTGGTCTCGTTTCCCAACCTTATGCTTAAAATATAGCACCATTCTTTCTTCACAGAAGTATATCACTTCTTGACACTTCAGGACAAGCTTTTGAATTCAGAGAAATGCCCCAAGCACTGGAGGTACAAGGGCAGCAGATGGTCCCAGTTGCTACCAGAAGCTGTTTTGCTCCAACGCTGCCTCTGCTGAAGGAGGAGCCAGCTACTGTGTGATACATTGCACCCATCCCCACACTTTTTCAAGTTTGTCCAAAAACAGAACTAAGGGGAACATCAACTGCAAAAGAAAAACTATTTGAAAACAATGGTGCTGATCCACTGTCTTGCAAATTTAACTGCAACAGTACACACACTGTGTTTTACTTAGTTGAAATATTTGAAGTAGAAATGTTACACTAAATTTGTAAGACAGAAAAATACCTAGTGGAGCAATGAAGAGTTCAGGAAGTTTGCTGCTTTGTGCCAGCAGTTTAGCAGCTAAAAGGTCAGCTAGGGCTTGAACAGGATTTAATTCTCAGCTGTAAATTCACATTTTGGTTCCATGCACACTTCCTAAATAAAAAAAGAAACAAAACCAGATTAACTGGCGTTGGATTTGTTGTTTGGTTTTTTGGTTGTTTTTTTTTTTTCTGTTGTAGAGTGATCACCATGGCTTGAACCCAAAACCAGTTTCAGCCTTTCTACTTATTTCTAACATGAATTGCAAGTTAGATGGCTCAGCTCATATGCTAGATCGAATTAAAGCATGTGAGAATTGCTGCTAAAAAAGCAGCTGGGAAGTTGGGTTTGAGCACAGTATTTAAATGCTCAGCTGCCTTCTCTTGTGCACATTATGCTTCAAGTAGTTTAACTTCTACCCTCCCAGAAAGAACTACAGTGATGCCCTATCTTCAGTTTTCATAGGAAAGGAGATGAATCACCACGACCATAAGATACACCATTTACAGCTGCCAGTACAGCAGCAGGTAAAATAAAGACAGAAAAGGAGGCCTGTTTTTTCTTAAACAGGCCTTTCTGCAATCCTTTCAAACCCCCAGGTGGAAAGGAAACTTAAGAAATTCTCCTTAAATAAAAGCTATGTACAAATTGCACACATTGCAAATGGAGCACTGAGATCAGTTACAGAAAATAAGATGTACAGTCTTCACTGATAACATCTCTCTTGCTACAAACAGTGATAAACAGCATATGCTTTCTTCAGATGTCAGAACCCAGCAAGACAGCAATATTATGTACACAGGGCTTGTTTGCCTTCTGCCTCCCACAGCAGAGTCCCTCCAAACTCTGTTTTCACTTCAGAAAGCTGTGCAGTGATGTTCCTGTGCACCACACCTCTCCTGCTCAGCAAATCACAAGAGAGCTGTCATTGCTGTCTGACTTATGGGTTTTAGGCAGTCTCTGGGTGTTGAGTAACCCTCATTCCCAAGGGCATTTTGCTGAGGTTTCTGGTAGTCTGTGCTGTAGCTCACAGAGGTCAGAACACCATTAACTTTGGGTTTGTCATAGTTTATGACACTCTGGGGTGTCTGATAGTCTCCGTTCCTGGTGTCGGTTTTACATGAACTGGAGAAGCTGCCAGCAGTAAGGGAGTGTATCTGAGATGAGACAACAGGAACATTGTAGCCATTTTCAGAAGGGAAATTATTTTCTCTTGCTATGTGCCGTTCTATGATGGGGGTGGCGTATTCAGGCTCTTGGCTGGTCAGGGGCAGAGCATATTCGTGCCGGTTAGCTCTGTGAGGGCAGCGATAGTGATTTTCAAACTCAGAACTCCCCCTTCTTCCCTCATCTTTGGTGTCCACAGGTCGAAAAGTAGATCCTTTACGTGTTACTGTCCCAGTCCCAATCATGAGAGGCTGCTGATAGTCTAAAAGGAAGCATGAACTGCTCAATAAGGCACAGAATGATTATTTTATGTATGTAATACTTATGCATAGATAGGTATTTTATTATTAAAAACTACTCACTTATTATATCAATTGTGTGGTTATTGGGGATATGAGGAAACCTGTCCACAGCACTGATCCTGTAAACTCCTTCTGTGAGCAAGCGTTGTAGAACATGGCAGAAGCTCTTCCACAGAGGAGCTCCAATCTGCCATCCCTTTTCCTACTCCCTCCCTCCCTTTCCCCACCTACCCGCCCAAATAAATTA
This sequence comes from Neopelma chrysocephalum, assembly GCF_003984885.1. Classification (NCBI taxonomy): domain Eukaryota; kingdom Metazoa; phylum Chordata; class Aves; order Passeriformes; family Pipridae; genus Neopelma; species Neopelma chrysocephalum. Next base: position 31,795,391 of record NW_020897691.1, read on the forward strand.
ACATTTCTGGAATATACTTAAAAGCCCTAGAAAAACGAGTGAAGTCAACAAAATATTAGCACCCAACTGGACAAAGGACATTGCATGAAGATCTTCAAGTGAGAAGTTCTCCACACCAAGTGTTCCACTTTTGGAACAATTAAAATACCCAGGATTCTTAACGAGATGGCTTTATTTAAAAGGCATCTCACAGTAGCTGACTGACAAGAAGGATGAAGTTAGGCAAAACGGCAGCCAAGAGAGTCAGTGGAAGTGTGAAACACACTAAGCCAGCTCGCACGGCTGCAGGCATGCCAGGGGGGATGAGTGTGGGAGGAGAAGCAGGACTGGTGCTCCCAGAGGAATTGGGCAGTCACCCTGGTGAAGGGGGATGACAGGGATACAGCTGGTGACAGGCAAACGGCCTGAGCAGGAGCAAGGAGTGAGATGGAGGAAATACGGCCTCAAGATTTGCTTGTTTGCACCTCTAGTCAAGGCAGATGCCAGGCTGCCATGTAAGGAGGAGGTCTGAACTAAAAAGTTTTTTTAAAAAATCCAGTAATACTATTATGAGAAAATTCAACGTTCTAACTTTCTCACTTTGGTGCTGGTGACAATCTCATGTGGATACATACAGTGGCCTGAACAGTTCTAGTAAATGACACTGCTAAAGTATCATGTTTTGATGCAGGCGTGAAAGAAGTTAGCTCAGTGTCTGTTCTGGCATCGTGGCTCATCTGACATGAGCGTTGAATTCGATCCCATATGTCCTGCGAATCTTTTTGGCAGTTTCTGGCTAACTCCCAAACTTCAGCATGGAGGGTGAAGGTGTTATGATATTTCACTAAGTAAGTGGTGCAGCTCTCCTCCGCATCGCTGCCACCATCCCCAACAATCTCTCGCTCAGGATGCAGCATCTCGACTTGCTCCTGGCTGCCTTTGGGAACCAGCAGGCAGATGGGGATTTGAAGTGAGGGAATTCCATGTAGCATGATAACCTATATGCAAATTGTGTGCTCTCTGCAATTAAATTATTAAATTTTCTGAGTTGCATTCACATTTTTATTTCATGTTTCTTATTTTTAAGGAGACTGTAAATGAAAGGCTAAGGCTGGGAAGCTGCCTGGGCCAGGCTGAGAGTTAAGACTTCCCACAAACACAGCAGGAGGGGAGGATGGACAGAGCAGAAACTCCCCAGGCATGGCCAGGGGAGCCAAATAACCATGATGTTTGAGCAACCTTTATTCATTCTCTTTCCTTCATGATAGAAGACTGCTTTATAGATCTCTGCATATTTATATTGAAAGTTTCTGTAAATGATTGAAACTGTCTTTGAAAGATATGGAGGGTAGCACCATATGGAATTACAGTAACCATCCATTTGTTTTTAAATGTATTTCTCTGCCAAACACTTTGAAGAAATTCTAAGGGATTTCTGAGGTCTGGAGGCTGGAAACAGCAAACTAGTCTTTCTGCAAGATTGCTGATCACTGATCTCATGAAATGGCTGCTCTCACCAGCCTTACCAGACAGACTAGATTAGGCGGGGATAAGATGTGCTAAGAGGATGAATTAAAAAATCATCCCTTTGGAATGCGAATAGTACTGATGTGGGGATTTGCTCTATCCAAACAGTGACCTAGAGCTAAGGTAGCACAGGAGAGAAGCACTGGCTTTTTTCTTCTCTCCAGTCTACCTGCTTCCACTTCAAGGGGTCTCGTCTCCCAGATAGTTCAGCACCAGGAAAGCTGCACTGGCATCTCAGCACAACTTCCAACTGGGCAGGAAATCCCACCACAAACCAACTAAGTAATTTTTCTATTTGCTCAGCAGAAAGGGGCATTATATTTTGTTCCATGTTCAGAGACATTTGTTTTTAAATAGAAATACGAAAATTAGTCAGCAAAGGCAAACAATCCTATCCTAGGCATATTCTTGCATTCCATCCATGTCTGAGTGCCTTCCAGCATTTCAGAGTCAGAAAATCTTTCCATCAACTCCAAGAAAAAAATTCTAAAGTAGTGGTCTTTCCCTCCCTAATATATTTAGCTGCTTCACTACATATCTGGGATGAACATGGATAAATCTATTCCTGGGCCTCAGCTTGCATAAGAGCTGGAGCTTATAATATTGCTGAGCCATCCCTCTCCATTACCTGCTCCGCACATGGAGCAAAAGGAATGCGTATGAGGGGAAGCAACTGTTACCTGCCATGTCACTGGTGACCAGATCCAGTTTCTGTGGTGTCTCCTTCTCATTGTTATAGCTGATGGTAAATTCAGTTGACTGATGTCTGGTGAAGGGCTGCTTGATTTGTTTCCAACAACCTATGATAAAGAAATAAAATTAGAAAGCTTATCAGCAAGTTAAATGCTTAGAATCAGAAGATTACCAGGAAGTTTAATTTTTGATGTTCTCTTTGCTGTCAATATATATTTAAACAGTTAAAAACCAAGGCTAAAATAGGCTGCTTGTAAAAAGAGCCCCCTAAACATGGAGGGTGAAAGAAAAAGTGATTCATCAACTGGGATTTCCAGATAAAAATGAATCTTTACATAGGATTTTTTGGCAAGAAGGGCTCAGATTCTGTAGCTGCCTGCATTGATGCCTTAACAAGGTATATTGATAAAATACTAGCTTTAAATCAGTCACGTCTTTTGGCATTGATTATGTGGCAAAAATAATGCTTAATTTTTTTTTTTAGTAGATTAGTGTGGCTTTCATTTTGTTGGTATCTGAGCATCTGCACTCATCAGTTCGTTTATTCTCACAACATCCTTGTGAGACAGAAAAGAAAAAACTCCACAATGTCAGGCACTTCCCTGGAGCTGGCAACAGGAGGTCTGTGGAGAGGTGAGTTCGACTACCAACTTTCTAAGTCCCAAGCTTGGTTCACAAGGGCTTAGGAGCTTGATTTATGAAGCACGCGTGCAACAAATGAACTGACTGGGTAAGAGGCTATCTCCAATTTCTTGGGATTTGTCCTCATTAGCAAGTGAGAAAGGATTATGATGTGACCTTGAAAAATCATATTAGCAAATATGATGTTAAGTACAAATTAATTTTCTAATGAGGGCAAGCTGCAGTGGGGAACAACATTCCTTTCACTGACGTCAGTGTCTGCTGAGGGATGAAATTTCGGAGCTGAGTTATTGCAAGACACTTGTCAAGAGACATATGAACTGCTTAGTGGTTTCTTTTTTTACAAAAAGCCGAGGTTCAGAAGGATATTCCTCTATCAAGTTGGTTGGCCAGGAAAAACAGCTAAACCCCAACTGCCAAGCTGATGGGAGACCCCACTCCAGAAAGCGTTATTGAGCAAGACAAAGAAAATACTTCATCGGGGTTTTGCAGGCATCTCCTAAAGCAGTGTTCTCAAGCCAATCCCTCTTTCGGATTTTACACATGAAGTACAGTTGAGTATTGTTAAGCTTTATAAACACAGTCCCAAACAGGGAGGGCAGTGAGATAAGAATATTAAAGCCATAAAAAATGATTATCCCTTGCTCTCTTGAAGAAAGGCAATCCTCTCTGCTGTGGGGAAAAGGAAAGCAGCAATTTTCTGCAAAATAGGTATTTTGGAGGAGGGAGGGAAAAGGAGGGCACCTGGGAGCACTCTTACATGCTAATTTATGTACTCTGTATAATAGATCTTTTGTTAATTGCCTTTCTGTCATAGAAACCAAATTATATTGTTTCTCAGGGCACTGTACTAGGATGACACAAGTGGGACTATCGTTTGCCATTTCCCTTGTATGAAGAGGTGAATTTGAATGAGGAAATGTGGATGCTACTTCACAAGTGTTAAATGCTTAGTTGCATAACCCCCTTCCCGCTTGCCCAATGGACAGGACAGGATGAAGTGCATGATTCTCCACTAACCTGATTTCTGAGTACTGGATAATCCATAGGAAAGTCCTTTGGCTTCTCGCCTGCCAGGAGAAGAAAGGAGTTATGAATGTCTGTATTCACAGCATTTCAGTTTCATGCCTTAGCTCCAGCAGAGCCTTTGTGTTTAGTGGCCGAGGACAAGGCTTCACTTCGAGTTCCTGGAGGTTGGTGTTTACTAGAACACCAGGCATGCAAACCAGCACTTTGACATTTTCTTTTTCCCCATCTGTGTGCAAGTTGTGAGTGCTGGTGCTCAAATGTCTGGGACTGGCACTCATCAATTTGATGTGTTCATGTCTCTATGTCCATAGACCCAGGCTATGTTTGCGTCTGCTCTTCTGAATTCTTTGGCTAGTTTACAGATTTACTGGGAATCAGAGCTGGGTGATGAAGCAGCATCACCAAAGCATTGCTTATACTTCCAAATTCCCATCTGCTGACAGAAGCATTTCCTGGCTCTACATGCAAGTGCAGGTTCATATGAATGGGCATCTGGCAAGAAGCACAGTTAGCAGTGCTTCTTCCAGTCCTCTGACTTGTGAGTTGAAGTAGCTTAGTTTTAGCTGCTTACCCCAGTGTATGTGTGCAACTCCTTACAGCTGGGGTCTTTCTGCTTTCAGTCTGCTAGGTTAAGTGCTCTGACTTAAGGCACTGGGAAGCAGAAACACAACCAGAGGGAAATAAAAGAAAATGATCCAGATAGATAGCTAAATCTTCCCTTCACTGAATTTTTACTTGGCTTTGGTGTGGAAAGTATTCTGTCTTCGATTGCTTTACACCATAGTATTTTTGGGTATATGTACGCTGAAGAGAACAGCTGGTTACCTTGGACTGTAAATTGGGGTGCGCAGTTCTGACCTGCTTTACTTTCATTTTTCTCTGACTAGGGGAGGCATACAATAAGAAATACAATTTACAGAGATACAGTGTGAGTTCTACTTAAAAGGAGGACTGACAAACAGGATCAATTCCCAGCTCCCTGGTAAAGAGGGTCTGGAAAGAGGGCACAAAGTTGGACATGCTAGCTAGGTACCCACAAATGCCTCTTGTGACAAAAGTCATATCTTACTTGCGAAGGGCTGCACAGATACAAATTCCAGAGAACACGAACAGACACAGCACAATGAGGACGGGGACAATTATAGCTGTAAGCTTTAAACCTGCATGAGAAAAAAAAGTGGTAAAAGTTTAAAAGGCAAATTACTCTGAAGATAATAATTTTTACTACAGAGAATGCAGCAAAAAGTAGATAATGTTGCAGGAATGCTCCTTGAAGAGAGCATAAAAATGTACATCTGTAAAACTAAAATACTACTCCTCAGCCACACTTTCTTGCCATGTACCTACGTGGAACAATGTTGAGATGAAAGACTTGAATATACTTTCTCAAGGGTGACACTTGACTTGGCATCTATATGCATCCTTACAAAGAGCAGTTCTTTCTTATTACACACCAGATGACTTTTAAAAAGCCACTTACACACACTTTGTTTGCAGTTGCTTATAAATCTGCCAAACGAGGCTGCAATTTTACATGCTGAGTATGTGGCTCGTGGAACAGACTGAAACATTTCAGTCAAAATAGTTCAAAGCTTTCCATGAGTGGATCTAGGGAAAAACCTGTTTAGCCCCTGTTAAATTCTAACACAACATGCTTTAGTTTAGGGATTTGAAAATCAGCAGTGGGGTGGCTCTTGTATCAGGAGTGTTTCATCCCCTGTTTCTACAGACACTTGCCAGCTGTGACAATAAGGTAGTACAAGTGTCCATGGGGTATTTACAATTTAGCAGATGAAATCTCAGATTTAATTTTCAGTGAACATGGATATGGTTTACCCATGCTGCTGCACAGATGAATTGAGCTTCTTTGCTCTTGGCAAGAGCTTCAGAATGTTTGTTTTTATTACAGTGATTGCTTCTACAACCAGTTTTTTCACAGAGCCATTCCTACAACTATCGGCTATCTAGTGGGTAGAAGCATTTGGTACAGTGGGTCTGGTAATGCCTGCCTGGCTGTGGGTCCACCAAACAGTCAGTATAAGCACCAAATTTTGTTTGTTTGCTTTTTAAGATCTTAGATGCTAGCTCCACAGCATTAAAGGATGAAGACTGCAAATTCAGGAAGAGGTATGCAAATTAAGGTTGTCTGAGCCCCCATGAACACATGCATTATGGAAAAATGTTTAATTACGCAACTGTGCACTACTGTATGCTGCTTTGAGCTGGGGACCCTCTCTGGGAGGGGTCATAATTGTGTAGAGAGAAGGTAACATTTTTGTGAGACCACTACCTCACATTTTTAATTAATTTTTATAATTTAAAAAAATCATAAAATATAGGAAAATAGTGAGGAAGAGTTCTTCCAAAAATTGCTGCTGAGTGCTCACTATAGTCCCTTGAGCAACCCACCAAGCATGGCAAATAAACCAATAGGACAGGGAAACCAAAGCCTGATGTTAGCACATCAAGGAAAATTAAGGCTTTCGATATCTTTCTGTGCCTTAAGACAAAAAGAACGTTATGTTCCTCCCTCTTCTCTCTGTCATTAATCTTTAATAAAGTCTGAAGGGAAAATGAAAGTTTTGGTTTGTGAGAAAGTTTTAAAGTTCACTCAGGCTGGACTGAAGACATGATGCATCCTAGAGAAAATGCAGCACTAGGTAGTGTTACCCAAGTTAGTTTCTTCTGATGGGATGGGCTCTGTAACAGTTCTATCTTCTTTTCCAAGGGAGGTTTCTGTGCTCTGACTTGGTTTCTGCCACATTGAATGCGTAAATGAACTGTTAGCTGCAAAAGAGAAGGGGGCATCAGTGGCACTGGGTTAGCACAGTGGTTTTAGGGGCACCATGCCTGGGGACCACTGCTTACCCCATACCTGGCATTATTCGACACCCCATCAGCTCAAGCTTCAATGCTATTCTTTGGTTCCAAGTCTGAGGGATAATTCGCACATAACGGGCCACTATTGGAGGGATGAAGTTATTGCGTACTATGTCACCAGAGTTGGAGTTGCCTTGGAATACCTGCAATGAAATGTGCACACATTGTTTGCTCAGTTTTGAAAGTCTCTTTCTTCAAAGTGTTCCTGACATCCGTCTTCAAAGATTTGCATTATCCTAAAACTAATACATTGATAACCTGGGATTCAGACACAAGATTTTAGGAATTGAGAGTTCTGGAAAGAAAGAAATAATCTTTTCAGTTCTGCCAGATGATCACATTTTTCTGTTAGCTCAGAGGAGAAAGATTATCACCATTTCAATTCTGTGTAATTTTTAGTTAATGTATGCTGGTATAATGCTATCATTTTTTATTTAATAGCACAGCAGCACCCTTTTGTGGGAACAGGGGATAAAGACATAAAAAGAAAAAACTGAACTGAAGAGTGACTTTTAACTATGCAGTTGTTATTGCCCTTATACAGTATTTCCTAGAATCAGCTCAGCCCCTTGCGCAGAACAGTAGTCCTTGCAATATTAATTCTTAGAGATGCTTCTGCACGATCTAGGAAAACTTAAAAGCCTGATGAGATAGAGAAGTGAGCTCAGTATATCTTAGATAAAATGCTAGGCCACACAGGGTTCCGATAGGACAAGTTCTGTCGTGCACCTTAGCTGAAACTAAGATCATATATAATACTTTAATAAGATTATTTGCATATAGCAAGTCATTGTGGAAAACCACAAGTCTTTGCAGTTCAGCCACTACTAGGTTGATTTGTCACTTTTTGGGCCAACATCCCCTTGGTTTAATGTTTAAAAAGACCATTAAACCAGTTAATGTTGGGCAGTGAGATTCCTTGCCATGCAAGCTAAGAAAATCAGAGCTAGCAGGAAATCTCTCTGCAGCTCTACCAAATTTTTAAAACCTGCCATCAGGCCTGAGGACCAGGTAGAACCTTCTCCTGAGGCAAATTGAGCTCTCTCAGAAATGATAAGTGAAGGTCTGACTTTGAACACTGTGGGGACACGGAGTGAGGCTTTTGGGGTTTCTTTTGTTTGAAAGGAAACATGAGGTTTTCAGGGGATAATGTTATCAGACAAACTTGTGCGTCTTTTGTCTGCATTAACTTGTTGCACTTCTTTTATATGTTCATTGCCAAAGTCACACAGAGTCTGTGAAAGCTGTTGGGTATTTTAGTGTAAGAGTGTATATTTTACATTCTATTACACCTGTTCCTAACAGACATAGGCTGTGCCCACTTGTGTCAGAAGAGTCCCACCAGTGAGGAGTGGGGAGTGGTGTAGCCCTGGTGATGGTAACACGGGCACTGCGGAAGCCACAGGCACAGCTCCAGCAGCAGCCCTGCGCTTTACCTGAGGGGGTTGTATCATTTGGCAGGGGCGGTGGATTGACCATCCAGATGTATTTGAAGCTGAGCCTCAGCTTTGCTGGTGCTGTGCCGACCTACGCTTCTGCACTGGTACAGCATTACTAGCACGGGCAAAAGCTGAGCTGAGCTAAAGACTTGCCCAAACAGCCTGCTGTACATCTTTCATTACACTGTTTTTTTTGAAACATACATGATACACGTGCCTCCCTGTGTGTGTCCCACAACTTCATCAATCCCTGGATAACTTCCTTGTTTTGACAAGCTCACTGTCTACTACTCCATGGGCAAAAATTACACTGGTGAAGACAACCCAAGTTGAGACTAGTTTGAAACTCCTAATCTTTCTTGACAGTGAAAGCCTGCCCTTCAATTTCAAGGCAGCATACACATTATTGCTTTGTGTTTTCCTACCCTTCCCACTTTCCCTTACCTTTTCTTCATTGCTCAGAATCCCTTTGTAAGTTCTCCATTTTGAGTTGTTATTTTTATAGTTCATCGTAAATGTCTTCACGTAAAAGTTGAAATTCAGCATCGTGGATCCAGAACCAGTGGTCTTAATCCCTTTTGACAAGATGCAAAAAACATTTTTGTTTGCTAGGTGTCTGTTTTAAAGGAGCATTTTCAAATGCAAACACAGAAGCCAAAACAATTTGGAAAATTTTGCCTTCAAGGTCTTAATTTATTTTTCAAACTGTGTTGAAATTGAGTTTAAAGTTGGATGAAGAATGGAAATCAGTTTTAAATTGTCAGATCCATGGATATTTTTAACAGAGCACAAAGGGCTGAGAGAGCTGGGCCTGTTCAGGCTCGAGAAGAGATGACTGAGAGGGAACCTCATCAGTGTATGTAAGCATCTAAAGGGAGGGTGTCAAGCAGAGGGAACCAGGCTCTTCTCAGTGGTGCCAAGCAATAGGACGAGAAACTGATGCACAGAAAGTTCCACCTGAATAAGAATCATAGAATTATAGAATCAACCATGTTGGAAAAGACCTCCAAGATCATCAAGTCCAACCTTGATCCAACACTCCTGTGGTTACTAGGCCATGGCACTAAGTGCCACATCCAGTCTCATCTTAAAAACCTCCAGGGATGGTGAATCCACCACCTCCCTGGGCAGCCCATTCCAATGTCTGATTACTCTCGCAGTAAAAAATGTCTTCCTAAAATCCAACCTAAACCTCCCCTGGCACAGTTTAAGAGCGTGTCCTCTTGTCCTACTGCTGGTTGCCTGGGAAAAGAGACCAACACCCACCTGGCTACAACCTCCTTTCAGGTAATTGTAGAGAGTGATGAGGTCTCCCCTGAGCTTCTTCTTCTACAGGCCAAACAACCCCAGCTCCCTCAGCCTCTCCTCATAGGACTTGTGCTTGAGTCCCTTCACCAGCCTTCACCTGGAGGAAGAACTTCTTTACTGTGCAGGTGAAAGAGCACTGGAACATGTTGCCCAGAGAGGTTGTGAAGTCTCCTTCACTGGAGATCTTCAAGAACCATCTGGACACAATTCTGTGCCATGTGCTCTGCTTGAGCAGGGAGGTTGGACCAGATGACCCCCTGTGGTCCCTTCCAACTTTATCTATTCTACGATTCTGTGACTCCAAAATGATAATTGCTTTTTGGTATTATGGTCGGTATCAGCCATCTTTACATCTTTAACAGCAACTGTAATTTACATTTTTACACCTAAATCAGGAGACGGAAACAGGAATTTCTTTCACCTGGACCATTGTTTCAAAGGCTTTGACTTTCATGTTTCTTATTGATTCCAGAACTGCATCATTAACAGATCCTAAGCAATTGTTTATCATCCACCCAGACTCTACCAGTCCCTGTGTGTTTTGTTCTGTCAGCATGTTTATAGATCAGACACACATGAAAATTGAGTTGAACACTATATCTCCATAGGAAGACCAGTCTTGTAAATAGCCAAGACTTTTTAAATAGGAAAATAATATTCCTGAATGCAGAACATTTCATTACATTTAACAAAAGAAACATTGCATTTGTGCACTATTAGCTTTTCTGCTGCATTCATTTTGTTCTCCAGCTGCAACACCAGTTTCTAATAACCAGACAGCGACATACCTGTTATTCTCTTCTTCTCTCCCAGGTCTATCTCCAACCATTCACGATTGCTGCTGTGGTTAGAGGCCCAAGCCAGTCCCAGGACTTGAAGCCAAGCCTTGTCAGGAGACCACTGGAATAGTTGCCCAAACTCGTTGGTCTCCTCCCAGTAGGAAGATGCAGTAACCTGGCTCTTGGAGAGGAATCCCTCTTCCAGACTGAGAGATTTGTTGCAGCCTAGGAGCCCCCACACAGACAGGCAGAAGGAGTTACTTTGCATTTTCACAGGATATTTTTATATTAGGCTAGCAACATTTAAAGACCACCCACAACAGCCAAGTCAGACATTGCTGAATCTACTGCTAGCCTGATGCTCTCCATTAGCTGTGGTGTTTACCAGAATTTGTAGTGGATGATCCAGTACCAGCATGGTGCAGTCCCTCTCCTTTACCAATCTAACTCCTACGTACAAGACACCTTCTGACTACATCTGCTATTTTTGCAATTTTGTTTTTTTAATCTCTGCACTTTTGTCTCATTCCTGTGAAGACTCTTTTTATTTTTAAATTTTCCTTCTGAAACATAATATTTATGTTTTGAGATTGGCATTAACTAATTCTGCTCTACAAAACATTTCACAGATGAAGGCACTGTACTGAAAGGAACACGTTACTGTAAATATTTCATGATTCTCACCTGCAATTAGGGCTAGGAAAGTTACTCATTAGAGAAGTTCCTTGATACTGCTGCCAAGACATGATATCATGAAGATAATAGCTGCAGGTAAGTATTACAAACTCCACCAAAGAACCCACAAAATTTCTGCACATCGAGGTTCTTCAGAGAAAACAGGCCAGTGGAATATGGTTTCAATGAAGTTAAAAATAATTCCTTGGCAAATTTAAAGGCCTATACATGCTCTACATGTTTTCAGTTTTCAGTGGAATAGTAAATGATTTTATCTCAAATGAGTAAAATATAATTCAAATGAACGAACATGAACTTTTCTCCCCTCTTTGCTGTGTTTTATGCAAATGAACAGCTTGACAGATTAAAAAGAGGGTTTTGCATCTTGGAAAGTCATAAACAAAAACTCGTTCTATATCAGTGCAATATAAATATATCTTCATTCCTCCTATGGTTTTTTTCTCTTCTTGTGTGATGAAGATGAAATTTATAAATGTCTGAAGAAAAATGGCTTTAATTTTTCTGTAGCCAAAAGTACATAAAAATGAGATTATCTGATTGCCATTTTTCATATGCTGGCACTAGAAATGCAACAGCAGAATACTATTTCTGTTTCTCGTCTATGTGCGTATGACCGCACATATTCTCTGTTTTTTTCTAGCTCACTTCACATCCCTTCAATTTTTTTATTCACTTACCAATTTTAAAAAATTGCTGTCCTAAAATATCCTTCCTAGACACAGCCTGACATTTTCCTGATCATTTTTCAAAACTTTTGCAGAAAATACTTAAATAAAAAGGTAACATATGAATAGCTAAAAATAAAGCAATTGTTCTTACCATTCGAAGTAAATGTAAACCGCTTATCTGACAGTGAACCACTGTAAGAAAAGAAAAAGGTAATTCAGCCTTTCATGAGGTGGTCACAGGAATGCTGAGGTACAGTTTCAGAATCACTGTTTATCCAGTAAAATGTCTCTGGCCAGACAGCTGCTTTCTTTGCACTCTAGTGCATCTCTTACTGTGGCTGAATTCCAATCATTTTTTAAATGGATTTGAACATTTGTTATGCTTTAAAGTGACTTCCTGTTGCATCAGCCTGTTACTCTTGCTACATGTGAAGGAGTTACACTTGATGGCAACTAAACCACACCAGCTCTGGCCATTCCTGCTTGGGCTACAGGTGTGTCATAGGATGCCACTGGATGAAAACTACTTGTTTTAATCTGGGTGGGAACCAGTTCTTTATAACCATGGCCAACATCTCCCATCAGGAATGGTTCTTTATGCTCCATTAACCACATCTATGGCTCTCTTCTTCTTCCTACTTCTGACATGGACTGCTTTGCTTCAGGAGAAAAGCCATTTCTTGGGCCACTCCACACAGGCCTGCACAATGCAGGACAAGAGAAAATCATCACTGTGAGGGAAAGCTGAGCTTCCCTTGGCCTCCCAGGGACCACTTTCTGATTCCCAAGGAGATGCCCCTGAGGTCTCATTCCAGAAGCAATGACGCTGACTGGCTGCCTAATGAAAAGGAAGGTCTGGGTTTTAATGTGAAATTAGTTTGGATTTCTTAAAAATCTGACCCCTTCACCGTCACTTCAATTAGCTGCATGCACCACTTGCCCCTTTTGAAAAACCTTGGCCAGCGTGACTGAGCAGTAAAACAACTTCTGCACTAAGCATCAAGACAGTTCCCTTTCAGGCTGCCCTTTTGTTGTTGACCAGGAAAATTTCCCCCCGAGGTACTGTCTGAAGGCTAACCATGGTGTGCACTGTCTGTATGTTTTGAGAGCACTGCAAATGGGAAATAGGAAAGTAGTCCCATGTCAAGGTCAATAAAAACTGCCTCTTTCTGTCACTGAGGGAAAACTAATGACTACAGGCAAAGGAAACCCATCAGAGATGATGGGGAGCACTGGGTGGGAGCTGATTTATTTCGGCATGTAGGCGGCTAGAAGGGGAAACACAAGCCCTCCCTCCCACATCTTCCCCTCAGGCAATCCTCAGGGGCGATCAGATGCGCTCTGCTCACTTTAAACCAGTTCAACATCAGAGCAAAAATATTTTTTGCTTTCTTAGTGAATGCAAAGCAATCCATTTCAAGAGAAAAGAAGAAAATAAACACCGCTGGTGATCAGTAAAACCTACCCAAAACAGCAATCACGGCACTCCTTGAATATGATAAAGCTTTGTAATAAAAAAGTCACCCAGATCCCTTTCAAATAGAGAGCAGCAAATTTAGCAAATAAAGGAAGGAGATTAGCATTTCTAAGGTCTATAAAGCTATGAAATCAAGCTGAAATACTTCTGCTATAATTCACTAAAGAGGAAAAAGTAATTCGGTAGGTGGTAATTCATCAGTTTCCTCATGTGACAACTGGCATTCGTCACACAAATTCCACTTTGTCCTTTAAGGAAGGGTATCGTCCCATGCTCCTCATTTTCCTGACAACCTTCAGGATCCTGCCTTTCTAACAGTACTAGTGGCAGCACTACATAGAAGACCTGTGCTGGTAGCTCTGCAAAAAAAGGATGCTACTTCCCATAATAAGTAAAATAAATAAATATAAAATACATTTTTTTCCCAGAGTTGGTCTCAAGCAAACCTTTTCCTAAGCAGTGAAAGTTAACCCCAAATCTCATCTTTCTCTGTTCACAAGCACACAGTATCTTGTGTTTTCAAAGACAAATGATTTCATGTGCGTAGATGTATAGTGAGAGGCCAGGCCACATTACAAACTTAAACCCTCATGTATTTGTACTGGGTAGCAGAACTGCCCATTAAATTCAGCCACTTGGTCTTCATTACAGCATTTGTGGGTGCAGGTCCATGCATGGATCATGAGAACTGAAAACCTCACAGATGCTAGTGCGTAACAAGCGCACTGAAAAACGGAGTGGGGAGGCGAAGGTCAGCTCTCGCGGGATGATGGGCAAGCGAGCCCTAACTCCGTGTTAACAATGCAGATACTTAACAGCTCGATGCACTCCAGCACCAGCTTTTGATGAGGTCAATTTCAGCTCAAGCCACTAAATAATTTAAATCTTTAGTACTGGAATCCACTATAAATGAGATTTTGAAAGCTTGAGTAAGCTTTTATTTAAGGGCATCTGAAAAGCTCTTAAAGCACTGCTACTCAAGCACCAATTTTTTCTTGCCAGCACTGGCTTCTCTGCAGGATTTTCTTTCACTGCGTAGGTACCCTGAGGACAGGGAAGCCATGCAACTTTGCAAATACCTCTTGTAAAAGCTTTCTTAAAGCATGATATGTGTTGGTTCATTTTTTTAGTAAACAGGCCCACTGTTTCTAGGAACATTTTTTCATGATTTGAAATAAAAGGATTTCCCTGAATACTCCAGATTTCCTCTCCTGGCATAATGGGCTCACACCAGCAGTTCATCTGCACCAGGGATTGTCCCAGCTGCCAGGTATGGCAGAAGCATCCTAGGAATCCCATTTTTCATAAAGTCCATGCCGTCTAGTTTGCAGGCATCCAACCCAGTATGAGCCTGTTTACCTGTAGCTCCCTGTATAACCTGTAGAAAGTGGCAGTTGTCTCCTCAGGGCATTTCAGTCTCTTCAAGACGTGCATCATGCTCAAGGAGTGCCCTGGTAGGCAGAAGAGCTACTGGGGCTATGCTCCTCCTTAGGTTGCTTTCTCAGGGACTTCACATTACATTGGCTACATGCAAGCCCTGGAGGCTGGCTTCAGCCTGGAAGCACGTTTCAGCTCTCCTTCAAGTAAATGGGAGTTTTCCCACTTGATGTAACAGAGACAAGTTTGCATCTCCATGGATACTTCTATTACTCATGTGAAATGGATGGGATATTTTGTGAATAGCAACATTAAAAGGACACAGTTAAGGTGACTGGTTAATTATGCAAACTGTTTTACCCCAGCACACGTGCATTTGCTGTCTTAAACAATTCCTCGCCCACTAGCTCTTGTACTGTGAAAAAAATACAAATGGGAATCACAACTGCCTTTCATTATAAAATTTCATGTGCTGCTGTCTGAGTTACTCCTACTGAGATTCTCAAGGATCACAAACATATGAATGTATGTAAACGGTTCTGTAACATCTTTAGGTAAGGTACAAAGTATTAAATTTAAGGTTTCACTAAGCTGGCATGTGTGATGGAAAGAATTTGTATTATTTGTTTTATGGAGGAGCTTGGTGCCTGAGCAGAGCTCTCAATCCTGCTTTGCTTGATACAACTTTATATTAATTTTCTTTGGCAATCAACTTTCAAGAAAGATAGAAAATATTTAGGCTTTACAGTTCTTTGGCTATGATCTACATACTACCCAGGTTTGTATACTTCAGTTCCATTATATAGAAAGCATTTCAATCTGTGCTGAAGTTTAAGCACAGCAACAGAGCAAATGAATGCCTTTTTTTTTTTAATGAATGAAACCATGATTGTAAAATTGTCAGGAGGGTGTGAGAAATCATGGAGAAAACAGGAAAATAGTATAAAAAACACATCTTCCCTTAGCTCTCATAGCTGTGGGATGGAAATTTCCCTTCCTACTTAAAAAAAAAGCCTCATGTAAAATCCAGATAACATTTGAAAATTAAAAACTATAAACCAAGAGGAATGACAGAAGCAGTTGCTGGAAGGGCTTACTGTGCTGGATAGAGATTAGAGGATTTATTTCTACTTCAACAACAGTACAATTAAAAGTGAGAAGATAAGCAGGAAATGTAACACCCTTGCTATAAATATTCTAAAAGAGAAAAACTCTGAATATGTCAATAGCACAGTGTTTAAGAAGTTGTTCATTAAATCCCCTATGGCTCAATGGCACTTTTTATTTATTCAGTCTTCCTCGCTCTTTTCAAACTTTAACATGAATTTACCATGATTTATTAGCACATCGATTAAAGGTGTTCATTGCAGAACATCATACTTTCATGTATCTGCTAACAAAGTAATTTGTAGATACGTGTTGGAAAGAATAGAAGGAAAAAAAGAAGAAAATACTTCACTACATGGTGTAGAGCCACTGAAAACTTTGAATATTTTCCTATCTCCGATGCCAACACCATTCTAATAAAGCCATAGAAATTAGGCCCAAAAGCCTCTAGACCCACACCTAACATCTTTTCCTCCCCAAAATGGTGTCCCCAGCTGCTTCTGCTGATGTGGACAGTGCACTGTGCCCCGGGATTTGCCTCCAGTGTGAGCACCACCAGTGGTACTCACTCTTGTGAGGGGATGCCATTGGCGACGGCGCCTTCGTAGCGGCTGATGCCCTTCTGCTGGGTGACGCTGATCTGCCCGCCCAGCTCGTCCGTGATCACGCCCGCATGTATCGCAGATTTGCACAACAGCGAGGTCTGAAAGGCAGAAGCCAAAACTCAGAAGATCAATCTGACAAACTGCAAATGCTTTCCCTTCCAAGCCACTAGTATACAGGTGTTACAGCTCATAAAATCCAGGTAAAGCTCAAGAGAAATACGAGGCAGGAGAGGAAGGAAGAACAGCAATCTTTGAAAGATATACGTTTCCCAAAGTAATGTCTTTTGGGTTTTTTTAAATGAAAAATCAAATAATCTGCTTCTGAGAAGGTGCTGTAAGATTGTCACTCCTCAGGAAAACAAAGTCAAAGGCAAGGCAACATTTCCTTGGGAAGATAAATCAGTAATTGCTTGCTATTCTTGCCTGAAGGCAGACCTACCTATTACTGCACCTTAGGACTTGAGTCATGGCATACAGTAGGAGATTTAGCTATGTGTTGACTAGCTGCTGCTGGGTTTTAAGTATAGCCCATTTACCAGTGTCTGAGGTGGGATAGCGCTGAAAAATACAGGCAGGACAACTTCTGTGCTGACTAGGTGGCTGCAGGCAGAGATTGGTCTGGTTCACAGAGGCTCTGCTTGGGCTGTGCCACTGGAAAATCTGGGCTGCTGGGCTGTTCCCTCCAGGGAAGGCTGGGGGGGATCGGGGGCTCAAAGGCAGCAGGTCTCCAGGGGAGCCCTGCAGGTTCTTCCCATCAGATAAGCTAAATCCTTCTTAATGGTGAAGGGAAAATGTCTTTCACAAATTCCTCAGTGCAGATAAGATCTGCATGAGGTCATGCCATGTGCTACTTTTCTGTCCTAATCATCCAAACCAAGGGCAGAATAACTCCAGCTAATGAGAATGTAATGTGGCATTTCTTTGTTTCTTCAGCTCTGCCACTTTCCAGGCCGGAGCGGCAAGCTTGAATAACTGGATGAACAGGTTAAACATCAACGCTGACTTTTTGGAAACACAGCAACTATTATAGTTGTGATAGGGTGGGATTTTACTTCAGGGATATGATTAAGCTTACTCTTTGAGATTTCACAGGTGTGACAGGAGGACAGTCCATGGTGAGGGGCACAGAGAGGGCAGAGCTCTGTGTGATATGAACTGTGGATAAATGAAAGCACTTGGGCAAATTCTTCGCTATAAGAACAAGCAGTTAGAACAACCCAAGAGGTTGGTAGTTATCAGTGGGATGTGATTAGGCAGTGCGTAATATTTATTTCATCTCAGAGTATTATTGCAGGCATAATCCTAAAGAGAAACCATGTGTTACTGAAATGTATTTTTTTCACATGTGGACACCAAAAAAGTAAAAGCTAAAATCACAGAAATATTTAGTACACAGATGAGCACTGCCTCAAGAGGGACAAACCCAATGCAGGGTTTTTCCAGAAAGCCAGAAACCACAAGTCAGTAGGTGTATTTGACAATCCGTGGACTTTGTTCTCACACAATTGATTTGTCTGTTTGACAAGTGTCTCTGTGTGCTTATATACTGATAGCTTACTTACATACTGATAATAAAGGGTCTATTTAACACAGCTGGGAATAATTACTGACAAAAGTCAAGCAGCAAAAGTTTAAACTGAGTGGTTCTATTCTTTTTTCTTATATCTTTATGAATTTCCCCTCATTATTCTGTGTACTTACATCTCTGTATCCTTCTCCAATATTCCCAGAAATGTCACCTGCTATGTCTCTGCAGCCAGCAGGACAGTATCTGCTGTAGTGAGAGGAGAAAGGCTTGTTTAAGACATGAACTGTAGTGATGATACACACAAATAAACTCATACAAAAGGAATGCTCTCAAACCAATAATTATTTTAGCAGCAATTTCTGGCTGGTGGTCTCTTAGTGAGTCTAGGGGATAAATAAATGGGCCCTTGAGTTTATAGGTGGACTGGACACAATAGCACACAAAGAACCAGAAAAGCAGTTTTGCAAGGGCACTTATTTCTGTCTAATTCTCTTGTTCTAGAAATGCTACCATATGAGTTTTCAGTGCAGCCCAGATAAGAAGCCTATATGCACACCCAGACAGCAGCCAGAAGAGCACAATTTATTACCACTTCAAATCCTATCACAAAGTTCAAGGAATCAAGAAATTATAGCTTGTCCTCAGATAATCTTATATCAGCTGGGATGTGATCTGCTCTCAGAGGGAGCACTGGAATTTGAGGCTATTTTGAATTTCAAAGTGGAAACTCTTTTTACATATACCATGTATATGTATGCCCTAACGAGTATTGCTGAGAGCTCTGCAACTCCATTCCATCATTTTTCTGGGCTGCAGACTTCCATTCTGCACTACTGCTTCTCATAACCGAGCCTTGGACCATTGCAGCATTGGAACTCAAAAAAATTCACTTCTCCAGAAAACCAAGACTGTTTTCTAACATTTTCTAATGACTGGACCAGATGACAGATACAGCAAAGCAAGCCAGAATGCAGAGAGCTACAAACCCTCTTTACCTGAATTCAGCCTTTGTATAGTGGTTTGCTCGTTCCAAACAGGTGATTAGATCTGTGGAAAGTTTACAAATGTCAATTCCCATTGTAGGATGTAGAAATAGAGACAAATATTTGGTTAAATGTGTAATTACATTTAAAGACCTCTCTGTATAATATTTAAGCAATTTTAGACTGTTAGACTGGAACAACAGCTATGGTTCTCCCTCATTCTTTTCAACTCTCTCTTTTACTCCTCTTATGTTTTACAGCTTCATCAAAGTTGAACAGACCTCCAGAACATTAAATGTAGGAATGAAAGTAATAATCTGTCCTACCCTGTGCTCCTATCACAGTGTGGTGGATGCTGGAGCCCAGAACACAGTGGAGCTTCAAGGAGAATGTATTAATTTTCTCTTTCACTGGGCCTGTATTGCAGATGGTCTAGCAGCCATTATATCTGGTTAATGCTATTCCTTGCACACATGCTATTAAAAATACCTTGGTTGATGCTAATCTGGAAATATTTAGGATCAAACATTTGGGTTAAAGTCTATGCGTTTAAAGAAAATAATGAAATAGGGGGGACTATGCCACTAATCCTCTACTACTTCTGGATTTCACTTTACCTGGATGATCACTACTGGCATAGGACAACAGAAAACCTCGTCCTGACACATGGGATCCACTCTCAAAGTGAATAGTTGCCTCATTGCTATCCAGAATGATTTCTCTGGGGACAGGCATCACATTACCACAATATGGCCCTATGGCAGAACAAAGAAGATTTCAAAAGTTTAGATGACATAATTAGACTGGAATATTCTCATGGTTAGCAAAGAGTTTCATAACACATCCATTCTCTTTCAGTAACAATCCAAATGTTGACAAAAGGTTTTTGGCTTCAGTCCTTTATGGGTATGAGCTATAAAGTTATCCTGACAAGGAGTGGCCGGGATCCAGTTGTCTCTCCATGGCAGAAATTCCAGCATCCGTGTCTCTCATCACATAAGCCTTAAGAGAATGATTAATGCCCTTTGACCTTTGAAGTATAGCATGCTTACAACCGGCTGTAATTCATTAGAGAAAATAACAGAACATTTAAAAGCAATCCAAGGGGTCTAGGCAGGGTCCCCTAGATAAACTTTCCAGACACATACAGCTCAAGCTGCTGTAGCACAGCAGCCAGTCAGGAAGGATTAAGATCACAGAGTACCTGGCTTTCAAGGACCTGCATGCCACAAATCGTACTACAAGATAGTTAACAACTTACTGGGAACATTTCTTAATCTTTTCCTTTTAAAAACACCATCAGGTCATGGAATTACACAGTTCAAGTCTCCAGAATTTTAAAGGAAAAGGAGGGGTAGAGAAAGGGGAAGATGAAGGGAGTGGGACAGGGAGACAAGAGCTTTGTGCTTACATTGAATTAGATAAGGGTTTTATAGCTACCAACTGCAGTATCTTGGAACAGTCTTTGGGACACTCCTTTCTTGTGACAGCAGGCATACCCAGGACTCCTGGTAATTACATTTGCTTCTTCAGAAGTCAGTTCCCAAAGGGAGCATTCCTTTGAGACTGCCACAGTCTCTGCGCTTGCCTTCTGTCACCATACCTGGTGCAAACACTTGTCCCTGGCTGCCCTCAGGCACAGATAATACATAAAATCCCAAGCAGTTTGGGTACACTTGTCCGAATTTATAAATCTATTTACGATATAAGCTGCAAAGAGGTTTTGTAAGGTGGGAAACAAATTTTTTTCCCAAGAGAAAAAAAGAAACAAACGACCCTTTACAAGCCTTCAGCCCATCTATTCTGTTGAGGTGAATGACAGCTTTTGTGTCCTAAAGTAAGTTTTTGAGATGAAAAATGATCAGTTTGATTTTTCCTAGACAACCTCATTTTGTTGATTGTGGCTACTTTAGGGCAATTTGGAAGTGACTTCTGAGACACAAGAAATTACATTCACAGCTTGACACAAATTTGATGAGTGATACCTTTCCTAACAGGCTCCTAAAAGCTTCTTAGTTTTACTTGATATTCTGGGGTTGGGGGGGGAAGGAGGGCTCTTTCCCAAATACTTCATTTGCCTTTTTACAACTATAAGGTCAGCCTATAGAGTAGACCGATAGGAGCCAACGGCAGCCAGCTGTCAGCAGAATTGGACAAACAAAAGAAGGAATCTTGTCTTTTGGCTTATAAAAGTCACATGGTGAAGCCAGGCAGGCAGAGAAACAAGTGAGGAATGTGACATTTCCCTGGAGTACTCATGTGTTGAAAAATGACTCACAACTTAGTCAGAGACAACAGTGTCTATAAAAAGGGTTAAACAAATTGCTTAGGAAATGAACTTATCAAAAAGACAGCATCTGACACCGTTTCACACCAGACAACTGCACAAGTGATTTATTTGAGAAGGTCTTTTGTGTCAGATTCCAGTGGGAGAAGTAAAGTGCTAACTTAGATATTTTTTTTGAGAGAGAGAGAGAGAGAAAGGGGAAGAAGACAGGGAGGCATTGAGCTTCTTCAAAACAAACACCTGAGAAAGTTTAGTCCTTTCCTTCTCTCAAGGACTGTCTGTACATATTTTCTCACAAGTACTCTTTGGCTTTCTCCCTCGCAGCAATTGGCAGTGACCTATCTACTCTGTAGGTATAATTGAGATGACTGATTCACAAAACCACACATCGGTTGGATCAGGGATGAGTGTCTCCTCCAGCAGCAAGTCTACATACGTTCCATGTAATTATACAAACAAATCACACATCATGAGCAAAACCAATAAAATAAAATATAAAATAGGCTAGACTTACAGAGTTGTATAATCCAAATGAAAGCCAGAAATTCAGAAACAATCAGCTTAAGAAATCAGCATTTGATGTCTAAAGACAAGTTTCTACTTGTGATAAATCCAAAAATGTTACCAGGCTATGGTATTTTCTGCTAAGAGCAGTTCCGGTGTACTGAGAGATTTCCACGGGTAGCTCAAAATTAAGGGCGCCTAGGATGAATTCCTTAGAGAATACAGAAACAAGAAAGATTATACACTCAAGGAAGGAATATTTTCTGAAAGTTTATCAGTTTTCTGTAAAGATTTTTAAGAAAAAAATAGGTGCGGGATTTATTAATACTCTAAAACATCAACTTGTTTTCTTGTTGCAAATTAAGGAAGGCTTGCAAAATATTTAAATATATTTTTTCTCAATAAATCAGGTAACATCATATCAGCACTATACTGTGAGGTCCTCGGACTTGCCTGAAATCTAGCAGAGTTTATTTCCATGTTATCAAATACAGAAATAAGTGCTGAGAGGTAGTGTTCAGAAAAAAAGTGTAAGCATTATCTCACCCCTATATTGATGTTCTTAGAGAAGCTGATCAGACACCAGGTTGGCTTAGAGGTTCTCTACTCCCTGAAAAACTAGACGTTTTTCAGGAAAAGGTGTAAATCCACTATTTTTGCTGTTTACTGTGTTTAAAATGACCTGTGTAAAAGCACCTTTCTGATTTGATTTACCTAATAATATTGGTTTTGGTTTAGGAGCACCTCACTCCATTTTGCCAGGTTTTTGCAGAGTGGCTTTTTAACCTCAAATTCTCATTTTTCCCTGAATCAATTTATTTTACATTGATGGTCTTCCAAGAAATTCTCCAGGGGAACAACTAGTAATGCTTAGAAAATAAAACTGATTCAGGATCAAGACAATTCTCTGGGTTCAGTTTTGACTGATGAGAGAATTTTATGCTTTCATCTGTTTCCTAATTTTCTTTAGAAAAATAACACCTTTGTTTTTATGGACTCTTTCCTATGCACTTCCATACAGCAATCCTCCATTTCCTTGGAGGAAGATAGTCTTGTGGTCTCTCTGCATTTCAGCTTGTGGTGTGCCTGAATTAGGTGCACTTTCTATATACACAGTAACGCCTAGCAGATTTGCTCTCCATTGACTTACCCATTACCTCAAATACATATATTGTGAGAATTTATAGACATTAGAAGTATAAAACTAATCAGCATCTGTAGACATTAGACTTCATCTGAAAACTCTACTTACTACTCAGTATTTTCCATTTTAAGACAATTGAGGTATTTGGCAAAAAACTTCTAAAACTCATACATTCATATGTGCTCCCTGTGTTGTCTGTCCATTCCACCTAGGATTTATTGATTTCCATGAGGTGTCTATATGAATACAGTACAACCATAGTGGAGATGAGAGATGATGAAGAAAGCCTTGGTTTGCGTCTGGTATGAAAATGAGAAACTTGCTTATAGGGCCCTGTTAATTTTTGCTGCAGCATTTGGACTTGACTCTGGATAAGTATCTAATTCCCAAAACTGGAACTTAGCCAAAAATTTTCAAGATCCCTTTTGAGAACTGCCAGATCACGTTATCAGTTTTTCATCTCCTAATGTTAGTTGTGAGGTAAGTTGTTTTGCATATTCAGTTTGAAAAACGAGTCATGAATGCTGATCTCTCTCTGTTTCCTGTTGAAGTGACTTGGCTGGAGCTCTGATGGGGTAACTAGGCAGGATTATTGAGTTTGTTTACTAAGAACAAAGAAAAGAGTTTGATTTAATAAACAGATGTGTTACATGTGATGAAACTGAGTAGGTGTTTTCCATATTTCAGTATTATTACATCTAGATGCCAGAGCCTTTTCTTCTTTCCGTGTCTCATTAGCAAGTTGACCCAACTGTGATTCCGTCTGTTCACTTCAGATTCTTTATATATATATATATTTATATATATTTATATATATATATATATATATAATTCTGCAGGAGAGATATTAGGAGTCTAAGGATCTCAAATATACCTAATTTAATTTAATATTCTCTATAATTAAACTAACATTTAATGCCTTTCATCCAGAACATTTGATCTGCTGGTATGGTCTAGGTGGCTTAAATTAAATACTTTTATTTTGGAATCACTGTCTCCAAGTAGTATTAACATCCTGCAAGATACACAGTAAATTGTCTCGTGGATATCCTTTGGATTGCTCCTCTGGAGACTGAAGAGACTATTTTATGTGTTGTTTATTTTTTAAATGTTAGCAAAGGCCTACTGCTTTTGTCTTTTTCATAATAATGTTGTTTTGCAAATCTGATGATCTTTACAACATCGTCTGGTTTTAAGAGGTCTAGTTTATTTCTCCTGTCAACCGAGCTCTGGCAGAGCTCCTGAGCTTTCTTTGTTGAATTATGTTCCTTTATTTTTATTACTTCCCATAAGAAGTACTGTGCCTAGAGGACCCTCTACTCTTACACCAGCTGGCAATGCCTACATGCTGTTTGTTTCTGTGGTTCTTAATACTTTCTGCCTCTTCTGTAAGGCTTTTTCTTCCTTTTAGAAGCAATTATTTCCCTCTTTAGCTATTGAATGTCTGGTTCACTGTGCTCATTCTCCTTTCAAATTCCCAAACTTCACTTCAAATCTGCAGTTTGACATTCACAGAGGTCTTTAAGAAACTCAGTTTAGATATCAAATCATAACATCCTCCATTCAACAGAGAATCTTCTTCCTTTTTTTTCAGTCTTTACTTGGAGAATAAGCCACAGTTGTCAGGCAAGGTGCAGCAACAATCCCACAGATCTTCCTCTCCAGGATTAATATGTCCTAATGCATTTGTTTGGGGAAAACAATGTTTTAAAATGTCATCCTTACATTCAGTCGCCTTTTCTCAAATAAATCAACTTGGCATTACCTCAGTAGCTGGGGAAGGACAGGATGAACACAGATTATGCTTGTTTCACTTCAGAGCTAAAACCTCATCCAGAGTGCAAGTCTTTCACAAATATCACACAAAACCAGCAAGGATCTGTTGTATGAAAACACCTGCATTCTCAAAATTCATCTCCATCCTACATTCACACAAATACTTCATAAGCAGTATGAAGGAACTCTTGATAAGCAATAAGTCTTCCTCTCCTCCAGACCAAGAGAGGTCCTCTTTGCTCCAACCATGACATGCACACATGCAGAGGTAACAAGCATGACCCCACAAGGACGTGCCAGGAGAGAAAAAGTGCTGCTCTATGTCCTTCTTTGCAGGACTCAGGCAAGGTGGTGTTTTATACTCGGTAGATACAAGTTGACAGAGTAGTCAGGATGAGACAGCCTGGTT
Source organism: Neopelma chrysocephalum (assembly GCF_003984885.1). Lineage (NCBI taxonomy): Eukaryota > Metazoa > Chordata > Aves > Passeriformes > Pipridae > Neopelma > Neopelma chrysocephalum. Next base: position 31,820,228 of record NW_020897691.1, read on the forward strand.
ATTCAACATTTAACTCTGTGCAACACAGTCTGACCCCAGCCTGAGTGGTAAACATTTCTTGTTTTAGGAAAAACAAATATAACTTTCAGTTAGTGTTTCCAAAGGGTTGCCAAAGACTGCAATAAAGTAAAGAAAAAGGCATCCTAGTTAGACTGGAGTAGTAATCACAATTAAAAAATGGAGGGTCTGGACCACCTGCACAGGCTGTACATCTGCTTACTTGACTTCAAGTGAGATCCCTCACTTCTAACATTGCTGTGGTTTTAGCCAAATCCAAAGACAGAATCACAGCAACAGCTAGGAATTGTGAGTGAAGAGCTGTAGTTTAACAAAAAACAGAGAATAATACATAATACACTGTATGCAGCTAAGAGAAAAGAACGGTCCATTTGATAAAACAAAACACAGACATTCTTTGTTGAATCAACCTTTCCAAATCTGAAACCTCAGGATACTCAAGCAACCACTCAGGTGAAACCCAACTGTTAGAAGACTGTTAAGAAACTGCTTGACTTGATCTTCAGCAAGAACTTGTCTGGGCATTTCCCTGGGTTTCCTGAAATACCAGAAACAATACAATAATAACAAGTTTCCTTTGAGGGACAAAAAAGAAACCTGGACACACCCTTTATTCAAGCAAGATATTTATTTCAATACATAATAAGGAGAGACTGGTTTGACGAATCCCCTTAAGTCATAATGACAGGCAGGAGGCATCCAAAGGCACTTGGTTCTCCTGCACACCTGCACACACGTGTGCACACTCTCAGCAACTATTAGACACCAGTAAATGCTCAATTTGTCTAACAGCCCGTGGTGGCGGAGTGTGGGGAGGAGAAAGCATTTTCAGTAATTTCACTATTTCATATTAGTTACCGGCTGTAAATTATGCAAGAACAAGTCAACTGCACTAACTCTCCACATTATTACTAGTCACTCAGCAGCTCTGACATCCACCCCAGAGGAACACATCAACCTCCTACTGACTTGAAGTGAATCGAGAAGTAAGTAGGCACTTATCTCTTCTTTAGTCTTTCTCTCCAGTCAGGGCTGATGATCAGCTCATAAAATTAAGGGAAAAAATACTAAACCATTAGATGGGGAAAAAGACAGAAAAAGGCAAGGAAAAAGGGTCAAAAGAGGTACAGAATTCTGATAAAGACCTATAAAGAAGCTGACTAAAAGCAGTTCCTGTCATACTCTTCAAACATTTATGTTCCACCTTCCTAAGTAATGCAAATTTTGTTCTTGAGAACTACAAGGCTGACATGGTTAATCTTGTTTTCACATATCCCTTTAACTAATTAAAAAATCAGAAGCTCTACTTCAGAGCTCAGTATTTTTAATATGCTCAGATAATGCAATTAACTCGAGAAGAAAAGCATTTCGGTAAAGGCTTCACCTTGTGTACACTGTGAGATTATGCTCATAATTATTTTTATTCTAGATTCTTTTTGTGGGACAAAACACCCCATATTTTAATCCAGTGAAAAGCTATGCCTTTGAAACAGAACGTGATCATCTATTTATTTCTCCTAGAGACAAAACTGTGCTAATATTTAAAGGTTTGTCAGAGAAAGGTGACTCAGTTCAACCAAAATGGGTGTTAGGCTCCCTTTGCTGACTGATGATTAATATTTTCACATCTAAGTCTGGATACAAAGCTAACAGCTTGAAAGGCTTGCTACAGGTTCTTTTCTATGGTGAACACTGAAGAAAATAATTTGCAGAGTAATAACCCAGAAATACAGCGTTCAGACATTTTACGTCTCCAGTTTTAGAGCTTCATTAAGAGTATTTAATTACCATCTTTTAATTGCAATATTGGAGAAATCTAAATGCAATAGTTGCCTTCATAGGTCCATCAAAGCTGAAAAGTATCAAAGGTGAGAAGAACTGTAGTGTCGCATTAGTGTCTCAGTTGAGACTCATAGAGGCTTCAGTACATCAGCATACACAACAACGTGCTTTTCTAGGAATGAATTGTACTCTTCTATCAGTCTACAAAAATCAAGGAATGTCCTGAACTTAAATAAAATTTGCATGCAAGTGGTCTAATCTGTAGTCACCAATTTACAAAAGTGAAGACATCCATGTTACAGCTAACATAAATCAACTAATCCATTTTTTTGTATTTAACAGCTTCCCCTTATTGCACAGAATATAAATACCCCAAACGCAAATTGAGTTACTCTTTGTTGTATTGCATGAGTCGCTGCAGATGGTTATAATCATGAATGAATCACAGTTAAATGTAAAGACTGGAAGAAATCTGAAAGGAAACCAACACTTTGTCATCTGAGTCTTCTTTACCCTAATTTTATATTTACACACATAATCTAGTGTTTTGCCTCTGACCGATTTTCTAAGCTTCAGATTCACCCCTCAGCAGATGTTTGTACTCATACTGACATTCACACTGTTGTCTTCTGTAGAGTTGAAGAGATCAGCATGATATTTAAAACATATTTCCCTTTGGACCTTATTGTCTTGTAATTGCAAACCTCCTAAATACAGAGCAAAGACTGCTTGGCTAATTTGAAACATGAACAATATTCACACTGCCAGCTTTCCTACTTTGCTTTTTAGGTTTTCTTTTTTAAACCCAGGTCAAATACAGAAAACATGCAAAGATTAGTTTTTAATTGCTCAGATGTTTCCAATGACTCCAAAATATTTTCAATGCTCTATCTTCCTATGAAATAATTTCGATGGCAAAGATAGGTGTCTCCTTGGCCAAAGGGAAGATGTTGACCTGCCTGTAGATGTTCATGAGGAGGAGACAGTTGCAAAGAGGAGATCTGGATTCAGAAACAGCTGTCTAAAATGACACTTAACAAACTGAATGGGTGTAGCAGTGTCTACTCACAGGGCTTCTTTTGCTTACATAAATGCATATTAAAAGCCAGAGCTATAGCAAAACTATTGAAAAAAAATTACTTAGAGGAGCTCTAATCTCATTTAAGAATTACTGTGTCTTTTAAAACACAAGGGACATCATGAATTTATGCCTATAGAACTATTTCCACATTGTTGTTGTGCATGGATTGACCTGAATGTAGAGACTTTGTAGGTATGCTGGTGGGAAAGTCTACAGTGAGCTGCAGACCACAAAAAAACATTACAGAGGGTATGTCTGTTTAACCTATAAAACTGGTTTAATCAGATATGAGCAAAATCTGCTAATTGTGCAGTTCATTATGAGAATGCAAATTATAGTCCACATGCATCTAACATTACCAATCAGGTCTGAAAATGGGCGTGGGAATACTTTAAAAAAATTAATTATGTGGAATTGATTACATAATACACAGGTATTCTGTGCTTACAGGCTGAATAACTGCAAGATAAACTATGTGAAGATGTCTTCATGCTGATGTGTAAGGACTCAAAATTTCAATCAACATCCAAGTTTCATTTTTCACTTCAGAAAACAATATATTGATTCATCCCTGTTTCCAAGATACTTTGATTAGAAATGCCAAGATAGTATAAATAAAAATTATTCAGATATGTTAATGCAATATCAACCACCTAGTTCTTACTGCCAAGTACAGGCAGACTGTGTCAGGTAAATACAACTCATTACTTACAGTTATGAAAAGGATCATAGAACCATGGAATGGTTTGGGTTGTAAGGGACCTTAATCTAATTCCAACTGCCCCCACCATGGGCAGGGACACCTTCCACTAGATCTGGTTGTTCAGGGCCGCATCCAACCTGTGTTTAAACACTTCCAGGGATGGGGCATCCACAACTTCTCTGGGCAACCTGTTCCAGTGCCTCACTACCCTCATAGTGAAGAAAGAAATAAAAAACATTAAAAAAAAATCCCAGCACATGTGAACAAAGATGTTCCTTATGCCTCAAATCAAGCTGTATGCAAGGCTTAGATATCAACATGTCACTGCCCACTCTTAGAGAAGGCTGTTTCAAAATGTAATACCTCCCCCATGAGAAGAGTAATTACCTTTACCTTCCTTTGAGAGCAAGGCTTTAATACCTCACTTGATCTTCTCTTACCAGATGAGTGATAAGCCTATCATGCTGATGAATTAAAGGCAATCAACCCTCCTTACTACTAAGATATCTGTTAGATCTCATCCTTGGAGAACCACATACTTTTCTGAGCCAAGCAATAAGCTGAAAAACCTGCAGAGGCTCTGTGTAGCTCATGTCTTTGTCACATTTTCCCATTGAATCCATTCTGCTTGTGAAGTCCAGTGCAGCACATTCAGCTTCAGCTGACTGATGGGCTACAGCCCATTTCTAACAAGCAAAATCTTAGGAACTGTCAATTCTTGAGTTTACTCCTACATTGGGGAACTCCTTGCAGCCTTGGATTTAAATTAGACTTCTGAAAAAGGCCACATTGACTTGAAAATCAGTTTGACTCTTTTAGAAAGTGCAGATCAAAGTTTCAGTGACATCTGATTGGGAAAACCAACTTGAGGAAGGCCTCACGTTCTCCCTGCGGAGGATCCTGTTGTTATGATTGTTTAAAGTGCACAGCTATAGCAGATTATTTGCTTATCTTCCTGTGCAAATCTCTTACAGGAGTGCAGTCTGGCTTCATGCATTTAATATCTACATGTATTAAAGCCTGTACATTAGCAAAGGTTATCAGTGGCTAATAGGTAGCAATAATAAAGGTTATCTCTTCTCTGCACCATGAATTGCCTAGAAATAGGCACAGGATCATTTGGCTCCAATTTCTCATCTTTGTCTGGTTCACGAGCAAGCTTTTTCCCTATGCAAGGGAACAGGGCTGCTATAGATCCACAAACTTGCTGTACCAAAACTGTGACAGTGAAGCTCTGCAGGTCTGAAGGCAGAGCCCTTGGGGTGGATGTGGCAGAGCCAGGCATATGCCCCTGTGTCCCTGGCAGCTCCTCTGCAGCACAGCATGGCAGCACCCTTGGCCTGGGCAGAACTACACACAGTGTGAGGAGCAATGGCCTCCCATACAGAGAAGGACACACTTGAATATGAAAAGGAGGAGGACAGGACAGAGGCTGACACTTCTTGCATTTGCTGAGCTGGCTTTTTACTCACACTTTCACCATTTCATGCATTGACCATTGTCTTGTCTTTTACGTACCGTGCACTGTTGAAGAGCTCTGGATGGTAAGGAAGCTGGACTCACATTTCTGTGATTCAATATCCAGGTCTCCAATTTTCAAGATCAGGCGTTTTCCTGGAGGCACTTGGATTTTCTTTTCACAAAGTGTGTAGTTTGGGTATGTACCAGGATAGTTCTTGGATGCCAGCGTCCCACTGTCTTGATACATCACTGTGTGCCCACATCCATCCCCTGCAACAGGAGAACAAAAAAGGAAGAGAAAAGAAATGTAACAAGAAAAAACGTAAAAGAAATAAAAAACATGTAAAGAAATACTGGCCACATAATCGTGTCGTGCACTTTCCCCTTTTAAAAAAGTATTTTGAAATACTCCATTTCAGTTCTACTGTTGTTGGAACATAGGTAACTAAAATAAATCTAGTCACATTTCTCTTGTAAAGCAGTAGAAAGGGGGGTTGGAAACACTAATGAACTAAGGAGTATTTGACAGTACTGTACAGACAGAGTCTCTCTGGCTGTCTGCTTTACAGACAAACCCTACTGAATTCTGAAGAGAGGGTAACTGAACCATACATGAAAGCACAACAGACATGATTTAACTGTGTACTATCATAGACCAAACACCTTACTTTCTTGTTGGCTTTCTTGTCTCAATTGCACAACACAAAAAAGCACGGAGGACAAGGTGAAGACACAGGAGAGGCTTCAAAAGGGGGATGTGCATTGTTAATGGTACACAGGCTACTTCGCAGTATATGCCTGGAAATACAAGTGCTACTGCCTCCTTGCTCAAGGGGTGAGGGCAGGTGCCCGCAAAGTGTGTTTTCATGGCACTGTGTAGGAGCCAGCTTGGCTTTGGAGCCTTTCCTTGGTGGAGAGGCATCTGAGGAACAGCTGCAGCAGAATATAGGACAACAGGAAAAGGCGCGTGGAAATACATGGGAGGATGTGTGGACTGACATGGAAAACAGGAAGCATCCACAGAGGGGAAGGAAACAGGTATCAGATAAGAGACCTTGACTATTAAAGGAAGCAATTTTTACTGAACTATTTAAAAGTATACTAGTAATTTGAAATTGATATATTAAAGCCTAAGCCATTTCATTCTGCTCAATCATCCAGATAATGGAAACTTTTGCAACAGTGGAACTAGGGTCATACACATGTGCATGTAGGCAGTCCTTAGCTTTGGGTCAGTTAGGGCATAGGCACTCTTTACGTAGGAGTCTTGTATACTGCTTTTCTTTATCTCTGCAAAACTGAAGCTAATCCAAGAAATGTTAATAAAATAGACAATCCTGCAGAGCTGAGAATTCACAATGTCCTCTTTAACTACCCAAAATTTTACTTTTGGGGATATTTTGGTTAAACTGTTTTGGTCTGTGCATTTTAATTACTATCTGAACTTCCTTCCACAAACACTAGGAAAAACAAACTTAAGGTTTCATAAGATTATTTAAAAATAAACAACAAGAAATGAAGTGTTGAAAAAGAAACATGACTTATTGGGGTTTGTCGGGCAAAGTGGCATGCTATGCAAAGATAAGCTCCAAGCTATCAGACTTTGACTTACTACCATATAATTACACTGCCATTTTATCCAAATCACTCAACTGTTTTTTCACAAGCAACCACATTTATTTTGAAGCTTTAGCATTATTACTAGCTTTGTTGCCTGCTATTTATTTTTGTTGCAGGTTCATGCTGGGAATAGAAGGGAACAGAAGATATAGATCCAAAATCAGCTCACTGTAAAACATATTCAATATGTTGTTTTCAGATCTTGTTCACATGCTTTAAAAAACATCTGTTGTTTCAGTTTTTTATCTAAGCGTTATTGATTTTAGGATGCATAAGAAAATACTCAAGATGAAAGGAAAACTAGCCTCATGAGCAAATAATCTTTTAATGGAAGCTTTCTGCAACTGGAATAAAAATATAAAGAGCAATACAGTACCTGAGCTATCAACTTTCTGAACAGAGAGAGGGGTCCACAGAGGTCCAGAAAATGTAAAACCAGATCACTTCTAGCTGGACACAGCTGCCTATGTAGCCAACTGCTGTGTAATAAAAAAAAAATGCCCATGGCCTTCAATTTACACTGCATGTTTCTAACTGTGAGCATTTGCTTTAGCTGGGCTGATGAAAATAAAGTAACTACAATCTTGAGCTTAGTTTGCAACTTATTCTTATTAGGAAAAAAAAGGGAAAACAAAGGGCGAAGTTACAGAACCTCAAGGGGATTAACTCCTTAGAATGGAAAGTCTAATATTCACATTGTTGTCATCTCACTGGGCTATGTTCTGGCCTGTGTCACCTTGGTACACTCCTAAGGATCCTTTGTGGTATAAAATGCTCCTCAAAAACTGTAAAGACATTGCTATCATGGTAAGACCATGACAACTGTCCAGGTCACACAGCCTTATATTTCTGCAGAAAGTGTAGAGGCAAAACTGTGCATGAGAGACCTCACCCTGCCTCTGTTGAGGTTATACAAGGTCTTGTTCCCAGGGAAACTCCTTCCTTTGTTAAATCTGTCTTTGAGTCAGAGTATTAACACCTGAACATCTTTTGAGCTAAGAACGCATAAATGCTCTTTTCTGACTTTTCACTGGTGGGCCATGGTCATTCAAACACTCTAGCTGATGAGAGGTAGGTTCAGCATCAGCCTGCACCTGTGATGTCCCTTGCTGCCTCTGTTCTTGCCTGCCTCAAAGGAAAAGCTAATGATAAAAGCTTGTTTGCCACAAGAACTGAAGCAATGTCCAAGAAGTCAGATCAAGTCCTAGTAACTATTGTTTCTTACAGAGAAGGCTGACTGCAGCTCTGAATTTTGAGTTTCTCAGCAAGATTGCCAGAACAAAGAAAAATCTTACACTGAAATTTGTTGTAAAACCTATCCTAGGGAAGGAGTCAGAAGGTATAGAGGGAAGGTATAGCAAAGCTCAGGATCTGGTGGTTTAAAGAGAGATTTAATGATTAAATGTTAGTGAAAAAAATTACAAATATAACACCATTATATAACAAGGGCTCAGAAATGGAGGCAAGTTGTAAGAAATTCAAAGCATATCCCTATTTTCAAATGAAAAATGTGAATAATACTACCATTAGTTTTGTTCTTACTATTTTCCACAGAAAATTTTGATTTCCAGTAGAAATGTATTGGCCAAACATCAAAAACATTGAGTTGAAAACACAACTCCTTGTCCTTATGAAAACTATCATTTAAATTCCTGACGTCACACTCTTTTCTATAGGCACAGCTCTTCTGGCTGGAAATATGTGACTAGCCAGTTTGACACAGAATTTCTTGCTGACACTGACTTTTTAATTAGCACTACTTCTGAGAACTGTTTTCTATCATCCCATTTGGCAAGAAGCTGGCAGCCTTGCCTCAGACATCCAAGTTTCATTACTTCTCACTGGACAGGAGCAAAGCAAAATATTTGAGCACAAGGTATTCAGCAACCAGAGAGTCTAAACCTACTTAGATTTAATAAAATCTCCCCACAACACCAAAAGTTATTGAAAGCACATCAAACATGCTTTATAAAACAAGTTCCCATGGGCATTTGAATCAAGACCAAGATCATAGTCTCTGGATCATGGCCCTCTTGGCCTCCAGGTTGCACCGAAGATCACACAGCACTGAAATTAGGGCTGTTTACCAGAGATAAAAATACTCTCCTAGGGCAGACAATGGAAACAGCTCCCCAAGAAGTGAGAACCACAGCTGGCACCTTCTGCTGCAGCAGTGAGCACACCACTCACACCTTTCTCTGTCTCATGCGGTGCTCACTGAGAGCAGTGCATGTTTTTAAAACCAAACCTGGGACCCCACCAGAAGACACCAGCACGTCTCTGTGGAGAGGGCAAGAGGAGATACCAAGTGGCTGGCAGATAGTACCATTTCCCACCCTCATACACACACATGATGAATGTGTGTGGGACAAGGTGGAAAAGTATCTCTAAGCTGCTGTGTCTGGGCTGGGTCTCACCATAGCTGATGGCTAACAGGCAAGAGGGCCCCCTATGGTATCTAACCTGCCCAGGAAGGACATAGGCAACGAAATCAATGTCCTCAAACAAGCTCTGGCCCCACACTGAACTACCCTGGGTGCAGCCCCTAACAGATACTGAGGCTTTAGCAAAATGATGGTGGTGCCAGAGGCAGCACAGCTAGAGATCTCTAAAATGATGCTGATTCCTTCAGGCATCCTCTTATTATCCAGAATCACCGGGCTAGGATGACTTGCTCCTCCCTTCCCAAGCCTAGCACACAATATGAGCCCTGGTCTCTCACCCCTCTGCTACCCAGGCTTTTCCACCCCTTACAATACATGTAGATGTGCACAGTGCCTTCATTCAAGCAGTCATCACATCCCCTTCTGAGCTAGGGAAAAGGCTACAGTTTTTCAAATAAGTGCTATAAAAAGTTTCCATGTGCTGCACCTTTCAGAAACATGTTGATACGGACAACTACAAAACAGTTACAGAGTATGGTATCAAAGCACATTTTCAAAAGCATTGCTACAATATCCTGGCTGCAAACAGCTGCCTTTTTCATCCTGATTCACCCTCATGAAGCAATTCATAACAGACTTGGACCTAATCCAGTGCTAAATATGTGTTATACCTAGGCCTGTTCATACACTCAGTTTGTGGTTCCCTGCCCCTTTCCATCCCATCGCACAAGCCAATTCATTCTTGGTACCAGCATTTCACTCTTGGTGTCTCTGGTTACAGACTCCTGCTACCTGCTGCTCCTTGGCTGCCCATCTCTTCCCACCAGCACGAAGCCCCATAAAGCAATTTTATCTCCCTCTCTGCCTCCTCTCCCAGTTTGACACCCTTTTCCACAGCCACCTTCATGGTGATGCATGGGACAAGGCATGCTCTCCCCACCCTGCATGAGGCCAGGGAGCAGAGCTGTTGGGAGCTGATGACATATCCTTCCTTCCCACTCCTTTCTACCTTGAGAGGAGAGAGCAGAAAACTGAGTCGGTATACCTAAATTTCTGATTCAGCCAAAAAAATCATCATTTTCTGAAAATCCACAGCTGCGGATGGACAGTGTCAAGGTGTAGAGTCAAGGGTACAGCTCTGAGAGCTCTGATGAGAAACCCACAAAGAGAAATAAGATTCGTCTCATCTTCCACATTGCTTTCACTGAAGTAATCACTCCAGCTTATTAAAAGCTACAATATAACTGAGCCAAAAAGGAGTTTTGCATCTGCGTTTTAAATGAGTTATGCATAAGAACAGAAGAGTATCTAAAAAAGAAATTAATTCCTTCCAGTCAAACCTGTGCCATCCCTGCTCATGTGGGATAGGGAAAAAGACAGGGAAAAACCAAGTTTCTAGCTAAATGCCATACAAATCCATTGGTATGGTCTGAAAACACTTTGTGTTTTCATACAGCTACTTTAACTTCCATCACTAATGGAATCATGCACACTGCAAACACAGATGTGTTTGTGCCTTCAGTGCTTTCTGAGGTGATGGAGTAAAATCCAGAGTTTAGCGCTTCATCTCTAACCTCTCTGCTGCCAAACCTGGGTCAAGAGCATCAGCTGCTTACTGTGCCATTATAACAGATGGGAGAGAGCTCCACGCAACCAAGACCTAAACCCATCACTTTTCTAGAGAATGGTGAGATGTCAGACCTTTGTGCTTTTCCTGGCAGTGGCCTCAAGCAGGTAACTAAAACGAAGGGCAACATCACAGTCCTGTGGCATTACTGGGCAGGTTGAGTACCCTCAGTCCTCCTTCCCAGCAGTGCTAGGGGTCAGAGCCACAGGCACCATGTGGGCAGTGGGGGGATGGCCATGCATTTGAGGATTTCACAAACCACCAGATTCAGGATGGATACCACTTACACCAGCCAAGCAACTGGCTGAGCCCTGCTTCTAAAGTATATAAATACACAGCAGGATTTTTTCAAAAGTCCAGCTTTACATTCTTCTCAATATTTTGTGGATACAGCAAAAATAATTTTCAAATAATGAAAGAAACCATTAAAAATTAAGGCAAGTCTATAATCATCTGAAAAAATTCAGTGATTGGTATCTTCCATGGCCTTTAAATTAGTATTAATATCTGTTTAAGGGAAGAAGTCTCCCACTCCACAGTATGCCATACTGCAAAAGGAAAAACAAATAGCATGTAAACATTTTCTTTGAATTGCATTTTAATTTGTCTCCATTAGGTTCCCAGGAAACATCTTAACTTCTGCTGTAGCAGCTCCTGAGGACACCCATTTTGCTGCCCAAGCTAACCAAGCAGTGGCTGGCAGGAGGGCCGAGAGCAGGAAGGGAAGGTAGAGCAGCAGAAGAAACAAAGGAAGATTGTGGAGTGCTGATTTTGTTGCCCAAATTATTTACTTATGAACTTCAAAGGGATGCAAAAGAGAAGGAGGCCAAATAAACTGCAGAATGTTTTCCCCTCCTCTTCACAGACATTATTTACTGTAATGTTGCTCTTAGAGTAGAAATTAGAAAAAAGCAAATGATCTCCAATTGGTTCCACAGTGGTTCCATAAATCACAAATTCCCACCATGCGCCCATCTGCAATCACCCCTACAGCCTTTCAGGCTCCAGCTGGGGGCTGGCTTTCCTCAGGGTGTCCTCTGCAGCCAGCCTCAGGAGATGCTCTGCCTCAAACATATAACAAGTTATTTTGGTAACCAGTTGGATTACCATCATCCAGTACAGAAAAAAAAAATCCCTGACAACCCCTCTAAATGTCTTATCTAGCAAAGTAGCTTACATCCATACTACCATTTTTCAAAGTTAAAGAGTTTTTTAGCAATTGCAGCACAGCCATCTGCCAGTAGCCAGGGACATCTTTCCAGCTGTTCTGACCTACATGGTAGTGACTTTGCTGGATTGCTACAACTGACCTGGGCAGCCCTCACTACCCCAGAAACCTCTCACCCTTGCAGAAATTCACAAAGACAAAAACCTAGCAAGATCTGAGATTTTATTTGTTTAGCTGCTGAAAGGTCAAAAGAAAGCAGATATCTCCTTATAAGCAGTTTCTCCTGTCAACAGAAAGCCATTTTCACTGAAGAGGGAACTTTACATTCAGCATGCAGGTTTGAAACCTGAACAAGTAGTAAAGACTTACTTAAACTAACAAAAATGCAAACCAGAAACTCTCTCACTGAAACTCTTCCAGTACCCATAAAGACTTGATTAACTTTGCTACTTAAAATAACTTTCTGGAAAGCAACCATCTCATCTGCATATACATTTTAGGGACTTGTATCAGGATGAAGCCTAACACTACCTGGCAGGAGACTTCAGTGACAGGACAATTCAGATTACTGTAGAAATCACAGTGCAAAAGAAGAGAATAGCAGCTACAGCCTGATAGTTCCTTTCCTATGAATTATTTATGAGTACACAGGATTAAGAAGTTGCTGCATTCTGTGAAGGACAAAATCCTGAAACACAAAAGGGACAAGGTTTATACAAAATTGCAAATAGCATTGTACAGTTTTCTTACTTTGCTTTTATTATATATGCAAATAGTAGCAAATGAGGTTTGCCTTTGATTTTCAGTATCACTATCTGGTTCCATCACAATCTGTGAAAGATAGACAGCACCAGAGTACATGTCAAAATTAAGTATGGTTTAGTTGCTGCTTCTAGGACTTAGGTAGTATACCCAAATGTAGTCCACCAGAGAGGCAAGTTTCAGTACTGGAACTTGCTTTTCAGCACTCTAAATACAGCAGTCTTGTGCTTGTGGGTGTGAGAAAACTTCTATGCCTTTTTAGCTGCTGAAACAAAAGAGATTTGTAAATTATTTACTTATTTCCTGCATAGCTGCATTTAATATTTGTCAGTGCTTTTCTTTTATGAAGGTGGCATATTGCTGAGATTGACCACCTCAACATCTTACTATTCTGTGTGGTTTAGGACAGAGATATGAGAACAGAGTTACACATGTATGGAAATTTCAGAGGAATTTTAAGTGTAGGGTCCCCTTTTTGCAAAAGGGAATTTGATTTTTTGTTTTCTAAATAAATACCTGTCTTCTTTGAGATACATGCTCATAGTGTGCACCTCAAGTGCAGCGAAGGCACGGAGAAGTTAATTCTCAAGCACTTGTAACTGCATACATGGAAAGAACTGTGAAGGATTCTAAATGAATGGGAAGATGGTCATGCTCCATCCATGGTCATCAGCCATCCCTGTAGAGTAACTCAGAATCCTGTTGATGTTTCAGTGCTATGAAGGTTATGGGGAACAAATATCCCACAGACAAAGCATTCCAGCAAGGTGTTGATGACACAGGGCTGCAGCAGGAGGTGGAGTTCTCTCCTGCCATGTGCTGGGCTGCCCCTGCATTGGAGGGACATTTTGCCATTAGGGCATCTCCTCTGATTCCGCTGATTTGTGGTAAACATACAGTTGAATTTTTATTAAGGGTTTTTTCAGGCAAAGTAGGAAATGCTAATCTTAACTGAAAGTCATATCATATATATGCAAATTGTTTGCTCTACTTTCTCCATCTGTTTTCTTCTCAGGTTTTTCTCTTCACTATGCTATACTGGAGATTAACTTACAGTATATTGCACCAAATTTGGACTGTGTGGGAAACATATGCTGCAATCTCAGGGCCAGACTCGAATATTGGGTTGCACAGGAATAGGAATATTCACAGCAGTGCTAAGGACTGACAAACCCACAGGGACAGGAAATTCAGACACACCACAGCAAGAAGAGGCTGAAGCAGAGCTGTTGCAGTTACAGTAGCAGGTGGGAAGGCAAGATTTCAAAACAGTTTTAATTTGGGCAAGAGGAAATGGCTGAACATGATAGAATGAAACTACACACTCCACTTATTTTAATATGTAATTCCCTTGTTAGTGTGATACAAGTCAAGATAGAAAGTTAGCAATGATGCAAGGTGGTCTTTTTTTCTTGAAATCAAACCTATCCTGACTTACTTGACAAATCATGCATTCATCTTTTATGCCTGTATTTCTAAATGGAATATGTGATTTGTTAGTAAGAAAGGACAACAGAAAGCATGCCACTTTTCTGCGAGCAAATTATGAAGACACTCCATTATCCCCAAGGTATAAATTAACAAATATCTCTTAAAAATTAATTGGTTTCTGATGGAAACAATAGTTGTCTTTTATTAGCAAGATATATTTTTTCTTTTGTCTTTTTACTCAGTGAACCCAACATCTAGGAAACTAGCTATTTCCTCCCTGGTTATTGCAAATTAACAAGAAGTGGTTTCTTGCAACTCCAGTAGGAATGGAAGCAAAAATTAACTGAATTAAGATTACTGTATTATTCTGACCTGAAGCACTGAAAGCAAGAAATGCCTTCTATCAGTATTGTCACATTACCAGCCTGCCTGATACTTGTCATCAAGGTATTAACCGGAATGGTGCATGCAGAAGCTCCATACACCAGGAAATTTTGTGATCTCTCTGGTTAATTGTGGTTACAGATAGTTGCTGTGAAAAATATTTTAAATTAAAAAATAGAGAGGAAAGCAGTTACAGCATTATTTAAGTACCGTAGTCTTGGTTGTGGTACCATATATGGCCCACACCATTATTTCTGTGACATGTGTCATGGTTTGAGCAGCCTCAAAATCCAATTCCTGATTCCTAGCCCCCCTCCCACATCTCAACCCCATGTGAGGTGGGTTTTCCAGACAAAAACACAAGACTCAATATGGGGGGAAAGGAATATATTACAGGACTGTACAAATAAATACTTATACCATAATACATTACATATGATCTTAACTCTATTTCTATCTCTACCATGACAATAATATTTACAATGGGCCAAATCTCTTCTCCCTCCAAATAAAAGTCCAGGAGAGAAGAAGAAGAAAAGACTGCACAAAAGGTATTTGCTACTGGATGTAGAAAATAGCACAGAAGAGTGTATTTTATACCCCTCTGTGTACACCATGTACACTGAAACTCCATAATTTCATTTTGACTGGAATTTTTTGATTAGCAGTACTATCAAACAACCATGTTCTCCAGTTTTGAAACAGGACACAGCAGAAAGATCTGAACAGCTTTTCACTCATTTCAAGAGCGAATACCTCAGTGTAACTGCTCAATTTATTTTGATACAGTTTTATTTTGCTTTCCACCTCCAGAATACAGGGACTGAAATTCATCTAAAAACAAAATAGCAGATTAATTTTCAAAACACAAGCACTAGCAAGGACCATGAGTTTAACCACACCTCTTCTGTCTGTGCTAAAATACCAACAGATCAGTAAGTGCTGACTCTTTGGGTTTGAAAATGTTAACACTTATGACCATTCAAAAAACCTTCAGTTCTGTAGCTCACAGGCATTTCAACATCAATTCCCTTGTAGCATGCTGACATAAGAAACATGGGATAATATAAACCTCTGTCTTTGGGAGAAAACTGAAACAGGGAGTGCAATAGCTCTAATGTGAGCCATGGACCTTGCTGCTGAAGCCTCCCAGTGGAGGGGGACCCACAGGATACCTGAATTTATTTTACAAGTTAAAACATGTATTTCCATAGCTGGAGGACAAAGTGGATTTATTTTTATTTTTTTTTAGTGTGTGTGTGTGTCATGAGTTCATTTTACAAATGAAGCATAGCTGACATTGAGTCAAAGCAACACACCAACATGGAACTGGTGTGGCACCACAGCAAAACACAAGTAGTTTCAGACAGAAGCCACGCATTTCCCTTCTGCGCAGTTACCACAGCTGCAACAACAAGGCTCAGGCATGTAACAGAAGCCATTCTGTTTGAGTGGGTGAAGAAATCCACCTATGCCTTCAGCTTTTTGAGGTCTCCCCTGCTACTCCATGAAGAAAAGTTTTGTTTGATTTCTGACAGGCCTTTGTATAGCATGAGGGATCACATCCAGAATTCCCCATGTGTTTTTGTAATTTGAAATAAAACAAACAAACACAATTTTTATTCAGTAGACATGAACATCTGGAAGATGACATCAACATGACTTCAACTTTAATGTTAAAGCAATAGACTGAAATCCACTATTGTTGAACAATTTGTGGTGGAAGTGCCAAAAACCTGAACATCATGGAATAAAATTGTGATGGATACGAAGTTTCTGCCACAGCTGAGGGAAGAAACAATGTTTGAGAGCTTTACTAAATGCCTCACCAACACTAAGGTAACTACAGAAGCAACTTAGGCATAAATGTGTGATACTAAATAGAAAACTGAAGAAGATATTGGTCCTGTAGGAGGACTGGGGACTGGATTTCTAGTCTTGCCCTGCTCTCTTTTCCCCATTTATTCTTCTGTCCCTCATCATGGCACTTGAAAGCACCTTTAGTGAAGCTCTTTAGAGATGGGCAAAGACTGTAAAGCATTGGCACACTTGTCCTTCCCTCTGCCCATGTGGGAGAGGGAAGAATGGAGCAGCCACCCAGGAAGCTGCTGCCACCAGACAGCAATCCTGTCCCATCAGGGGAATGGAAATAACGACTAAGGTCACACTAGGACTGGAAATCCTGCTCAGGGAGGATGAGAAAGTCCCATCACCACCAAAATAAGCCTTCACATCTTGGAAGGAAACTCCCAAGAAGCAAGTCCCATCTCTGTCAAAAGAAGAGACACGGAGAAAGGGAATGAAAAGACCAAAATGTTTCCTCCTCATAACACTCAGCTCCCAGGCTTAATTATACAGGATCAACAATCCTAACCATAACTACTGGCAGCCTCTCTACATACGAGAGCCAACCTCAAAAATGTGGCTTTAGCACTCACACAATTTTTACAGACAAAAATCAGTTTAATTAGATAGCTTGTAATTTCTTTTGAAAGCAAAAATGAAAATATCTGTATACTCTTAAAACCAGTCAAACCACTCTCCTTTTTTATTTAAACATCACTATTAGCTTGTCCCAGTTTGAAGTTTCCCACTCACAGTTGTAACACTAATTAAACCTTTTGGGGAAGTTGTGTGCTCATTCTTATGCATTGCTATTAATATTTTTTATTGCAGTTAGCTGGGATCCAACACCATTCCAGTCAGAAGGATTTTATTTGGATTTTGTCTGGCTTATTTTATTCTTAGCAGATGGTGCAAACCCATGTGTTGATGAGTACATGCCACAGGAGAGCATCTGATACGATACAGCCAGCCCCAAACTACAGTGATGTCTATGCTGAGGAATTCATTGCCTGCCACCACGTAGGACCACACTTCTTGGCACGGTGTGTTAGCTCAGATGGGCTTTCAAAACTATACTACTGGTACCTAAAATGGGTTTGAGAAGGTATCTTAGGCATCTATATACAGTAGCATGAGCATCCTCAAAGTTGTTTTTTTCAAACTAATATTTACTGTGCTACACATGTAACTCAAGCGGACCAAAGGTGACATAGTTTTAATAAACAGAAATGAATGTATTTTTGCATGTGCAAATCAACAAATAATTTTCATGAAATATCATTCAATAGCCATGTAGGTAACAACTTTCCCAAAGCATCTTCTCCTTGCATTGTCAGCAAGACTCTTGGTAGCCTACCTGTCTCTGATTTTGTTTGAAATAAACTAAAGAGAAGTACATATAAAGAGCTTAGAGCTATTTATAGCAAAGTCTGTGTGACTGAAAACATACCAGTTTTCTTGTGGTGGATACATGCATTGCTTACGAACTGCAACTGGAAAACTGTTGCCTCCCTCTTTAGCAATTCTAGTCAGCATTCCCAAGGCAAGACAGAGAGCCAAGGAAGGAAACAGACATAAGGACAAAACACAAACAAACTGAAAATTTACCAATGACTTATATTCAAAAACTGGAGGGGGGGTACAAGAAAAATTCATCTCAATCTACATTTCAAACTGCTGGAAATAGGCATACAAAGTGGATTAGCAGGATCACACCAGTATTCTTCAGGTAAGGGTTTTGTGAAAGCCTCTGAGAACAGGCATAATCGTTCATAATTACTGGATACACTGTTGTCATATTAGATAACAGCCTTTCCTCAAAACATTTAAAAGTCTACTGCCCATCAATTCTTGCAACTGGGATTGGGTGCAATAGGCAACAGATCCAGGAATACTGCAAGCAAAGGTCACTCCTGGATGCTGATCTGCAAATCCCACATGAACTAGTTTCATAGCTGTGCTTTATTTGAAGTGAAAATAAATAAGGTACAGCAAGAGCAGTGGCTTAAATCTTGTTCTTAATAGATTAAAATCCCCATTCCTCTTATGCTTTCCTACAAACAAACAACTCCCAGGTCATTTTAAAGTCCTATTGGCCAGAACTGTGATAGAAAATGAATGAAAGCTCTAAAAGACTAAGATCCAACTCTCATTTCTGATACCCACAATTACATGGTTCAAGGTCTTTTGAACAACTCCAGAAGAAAAAACAGGGAATGGTGAAAGGCAAAGATAACGTCTTCATCTTTGCCTCCATTCTGCCTTGGGTTCTAAATGCTGGAGGAGATTTCTAGAAGAGATACCAGGTCAGGCACAGCTGTGTGAGGTTGGCAGGCGGGGAGTAAGGTATATTTTGTAGTCATCAGCAAAGAACTGAAACCCCAAGAGAAGATCAGTGTAGAGCAGAGTAAAAAGAGAAAAGAACCACCTTTTATTAGAAATCTCAAAGCTATTTATCATGGACAGTCACAGACGTAGTATTTGTCCTCAGATGAGACCTACTAAGTCTAAAAATATTTTTAGTTAAAATCAGTTCCCTAAGTGCTCAGCCTTTCCTATCATTATTTATATCCATATTTTATGGACAACAAAATTCCACATTCATAGTTATCCTGGGACAACATATACAGTTAACATATTTTCAAGAACAGAAAGAGAGTTGACACCTGGACTCTGCACATACTCAGATATGAACCATTCTCTGAAGTAACCAAGCCACAATGAAAAAAGGGCACTTTCCTTAATTTGAAACTTACTTAAGTAAAAGAAAATAAGCTATAACAGCTGCCTCATCCTTGTTCTGTACCACCCCCCCAAGAAAAAAAATTAAGGGAAATGTGAAGGCTGCAGGTTGTGCAGCCAGCTCATGACAGGTCAGAAAAACGTACTGCTTCATTTTTAAAAATGGGTATTCTAAAATCAATATACTTACACCAGCACATCTTTGAACCAGCTGGTGGGAGATACCAGTGGTGAGGAGATATAGAATTATCTGAGACTCTAGCCTGATTCACTCTGGCACTTCTGCTCCATTACAACTTTTCAATCAAGTCAAGAAGCTTGTGTAACAGGAAGTTTGTGTCCACTTATCTCCTTTCTCCACTGGTGTGACTTTAGAACACTTAGCCCCTAATTTATAGGGTAATAGTAATAAACAAACACATAGAAAAACTGCCCTCTGAGGAGAAACAAAAGGGGGGGGGCAGAGAGTCAACATCTCTTCTGCTTTCTAGATACTGGACAGACTTGTAAATTTGAGTTTGATCCAAAAAGAACCAGGCAAAATATTACTTGTGTTTCCATGCTGTTGGTTTGATATCATGAATACAACATAAATGCTTTTACCAGTTAATGTGGGAATACAAACAAGGGGGGACATTCATACTTACTGCTCTGTGTTACCGTATACACCAAAACCCCCAGAAATCCCAGCAAACCTACTATTTCTCACTCCCCGAATGACTTTCTTCTCCTTGATGTCATTGTGTGAGAAACAAACATTGGTGAAAGAGGAAACAAATAAAAAACCGCCACAAAACACTGACAAAAAGAGGGGATTAAAGGAATATTTTTTGTTTGCTACATATGTTTCCTGAAACATATCAAATTGGAGTTTCAACACACTGAGGACAGAATAGCAAAGCTGCCATGAAGCTGGTGGGTGGAAAGGCAACACGACTCACACCAAACTCTCCCTTCTGTGGAGATCCATACCAGAAATCTCTGTTAAAAGAAGGTTTTACGAAAAATAGGTATAAATCAGCCGAAGTACTTTGTGTCATTGCCTGCATGCAACGCTAATTCACAGTGCTGGATTCTGAAATTTGCAGCCAAGTTAGAACATCGATAGGGGAGCTTCTAATTTATCTGAATGCATTGTCAAGCTCATTATGACGCTTAGCTTCCAGTATTAACTATTTTATCGGTGGCTGTTAGTGAACTCTTCTAAGACGGATGCATCAGGCCATGCAATGCCACTGCCAGAAGGTTGCAACTCCTCGGCAGGAGATGTCATGTGTACTTGTAATTTACACAGGAAGCTTAACCGTGAGCCGCATAAAAACAGATGCTAAAAAGAACAGTACCTGCGCCCTAATTGTGACAAACTGCACTATCACAAAAGGGCTCGTAAAATCCCTTCGAGATTCCTACGGAACTTTGTCCCGGCACGAGTATGGGCATTTCCCATTTTCAGCGAGGCAGTGGGAGAGCAGAGCTGCCTACAGGCAGTTTCAGCTGTGAGACAGGGGCTGCCGGCCCCGGCCCCGGTGGGAGCAGACGCGGTACTGCCGGTGTCCGAGCGTCTCCCGCCGCGCCCGGGGCTCCCGCCGGGGCTGACGAGGCGCGGCCAAAGACGGGCGCCCAGGTGGCCGCTCCCTGCCTCCTGCGCGCAACTTGCTGGAGATTTTTCGCCACTTCCTTGACTTATTAAAAAGCAAAACAAAACAAAATCCTAATTAACAAAGATCAAGAAAGACGTGTATACATTTACCATAAGGCCGGTTACCTCTTTAATCTCGCGGCTACTCAGACACGGGGATAAACCCGGCGAGGATTAACGAGGTCAACTATATACAGCCCTGAGAGCAGCTCAGGCTACGCTCACGCAGAGCAGCGAGGCGAGGGCGGTGGGGATCCCCCCCAGCAGCCACCGCTCGCCCCGGCGCAGGGAGCCCCCCGGGGGCCGTGCACGCCGCCGATCTCCCCCCCGCCCCCGGACTCACCCAGCGTCTCCGCCCGCAGCCAGAGCGGGGCCGAGGCTCCGAGCAGCAGCGAGAGCAGCAGCGAGGGGGCGGCCCGCGCTCCCCCGGCAGGGCCCATGGCTCCGGCTCTCGGCGGGCCGGGCAAGGCACAACTTCCCCACTTCCCTCCTGCTCCTTTCTCTTCCTCTCCTCTTCCTTCTCCTCGTCGGAGGGGCGGCTCCGGGGCCAGCCCGCGCTCCCGCGGAGGGGGGCGGTCAACTCCCGGCATCCTTCCCCCCCGCAGGTGTTCCTGCGGAGGCGGAGAAGGGGCCGTGCGGGGCTGCCTCTGGCCCCGTGTCCCGCCGGTGGCCGGGCTGCAGCGCTGCTGCCTCCTGCCTGCCTCCCTCCTTCCCGGCCTGGGGCTGGGGGTGGAGAGAGGAAACGGGAGAAGGGGAAGCGCCACTATTCCCATTGGGCTGCCGCGCGGGGTATCTCCTCCTCCTGCCGTGGACCGAGGGGCCGGTGCGTCCCCCCCGCCCCCTCCCCTCCCCGAGTGCTGTTTCTCCCACCCACCGGCGCTCTGGGGTGCTGCACCGGGATCGTGGGGCTCCCCACGGTTGGGAGGCTCCCCCAAAACCGTGCAACCCCCAGCATCGCCTGCGAAATCCCGAAGTTGGCAGGCCATGTGCATGCCCACGTATATACACGCATATATTCGTATATACACGCATATACTCGTATATACATATATAGGATTATTTTGCCTTTTGCAGGCTAATTCCCAGGAGTCGCTCCCGCTGCCGTAGCGGGAAGGGTCGCGGGGGTGCCTACGCGGGGGGGAACACGAGTGGGGCCGGTGGGCGGCGGAGCCGGACGGGGCAAGGGAGAGCATCCGGCCCCTTCAGCGTAGCCGGGGTCGTGATGGGGCTTCTCGCTCCTGTAACCTGCTCCTAGGAGGGCATCTCCATGCAGGGCTGCAACCGCAAGGTTAACCTATGCGAGCTTTTGTGCGTTACCATTATGGGCTGAATTAAATACAGACTTTGTAACGATGCTGTGTGCATCTTTCTGTCTGGGTGGGATGACCTTGGCTCTGGAGAAGACCTGTGGCACAGGGAGGGATACAGGTGCATGGTAGGGAAACAGTGCCAGTGACCACAGAAGACCCCCATATTAAGCAAGCCCCGGTGGCTGGCCTTTTAAAAGTACTCTGGAGTATTGAAGGTAGCTTGTCTGACTCTATACAGACTTTTCAGGGGTGAGTTGCTGTGAGGCAGGTGGATTCACACTGCTGGCAGGTCAGAAACACTGTACTGCTATGCTAAAATGAAGTACAGAATTAACTTGTATGTCATAGAGATAAAATGGTTAGGTTTTATATTATGTTAGAAAAAAGTGAAGTTTAGTAAACCTTTATTTTAATTGAGTTCTTGTTTTGTAAGTGTTAATGTCTGTTTTTTAACTTTTCAGACACCATATGTGATCAGGCATATTTTTTACCATGTACCCAGTACATTATATTCTTGGTATATGTATTTAACACACGTTGTTAGTATTTGAGACTTACCCTTCTTTACAAAGGAGAGTTTGAAATCTAGACTAAAATGGTCTAAGGTGTAAGGCAGAAAGAATGTTTGGTAATGCAGCAGTTTGGTGGTCAGACTAAGCCTTGCTGGATTTTGCCAACAAATGGCAGCATTCTTCTGGTTGAAGGAAGTTGGGATGGGCTACTCGCTTCAAGACTCTGAAGGCTGAGAGGCTTTTAAAGAGGAGTGTGTCCATGTGAATAAAAGTCGCCTGTACTTGTACTTGTCTCACAGATTGTCAGGAACAAATCCGTACAAATTAAGGTGATTATGAAGAGGAAGGGACCAAAAAGTAAAATTCTGCAACATCCTCAAGATTGGATTTGAAAACCTCAGAGAATTGGTGAAAATATTGTAGTCATAGAAAATAGCTTTTCCAATACCAAATACTGGTTCAAAACGTACAAATGAGACCCAACATAAATGAAAACACAAGGGAGATAAATGAACAGGACAATATATATGTTGCAAAACATATATCATCCTTGAAAGAGTTGCAGTTATTTCAAAGCAATATAACAACACAAGAGAGTGCATTGTTTTGTGTCAGTCTCAGCAGGCAATCAAAACCAGTCAGTAATACACGAATTGGTACTGGGAATTGTACCGATTTGTATTCCATCAACTGAGATCTAAAATATGTTCTCCAAAAACAGAGCCAGGTTCTAGTTTTATTTGTTAAGGGTTATCATAAATATTGAGAGAACAGTCCTGTGGGTCGATCCCAAGTAATCTTGGCCAAGCAGTGATGCAATAAACTGGTTTTGGTGAGCTTGAGTAATTTAACGTGCAAAACATTAAATTTGCCATGGAGCTTGCAAATAACGTCACTAGTGCTGAGCTCTCCACAGAACTTGGGTGGCTGGTAATTGTTAGAGGCAAGTTAGCAGCTTTGAAAATCCAAAATGGTTTCTGCCTGTCACAAACCTTTAGGAGGCTCAGAGTGAGGAGGAAGCTTTCTCCTTCTGGCCACTGGAGGCTTGGCAGTGCCCTCTGGAACAGATATATAGAGAATAATTTCATTCACAGTTATTTTTATTTCAATGATTTGTAGTAAAGTGGTAAGTCATGCCCTTGAGACTGGAGATGTAAAATGTCTGGGAGTGGTATTTGTTTTTTCTTCGTGGTTGGTACAGGAGAGCACTGGTCGAAGGAAGGGCATGCAGATTGCCTTTTCAAACTTCTCACCACCCAGGGCTCAGCCGGAGCTGTTTGCTTGCCCAAGGCTACATGTTTCCTACTGCAAATGTATATAATGCTCCCGTGGAAACTCTGCACCTCTTGCAGGTGTTGGAAGCATAGCTTTTGTATTGACTTCGGTAGGATAATAATAACAACAATGCAATCAGTGCAGTAACTTCTGTATTATTTATTTTGCTATTAAATTCACATTACCATACCATCTCCCTGTCAGTTTTCAATATGCTGTAGGCAAAGAACTTACTGTCATCTTCCAAGATTAAATAATCATTAAGACGAATGAAGTAGTCTATAGCTCTCAAAGCTCTTATTCAAGGACTTGTGTAACCTGTCACATTGCTACATTAGTTCATGTGTACTTTTCCCAATTTCCTTTTGTAAGGAAGAGAGTTAAAATGAGCTTTTAAATAAATACAGTTTTAAAAGCAAGGACTTCAAGTCAAGGCAAAAGATTAGTTCAGAAAGAAGGCGTACATGGAGCCTGACTAATTAAAGTTTTCACACAATGGGAGCTTCACAACATAAAAGTTCCCTGGCAGGTCACTTCTGGCAGCTTAATGAAGCTTATTTTGGTCACTAAAACTGACTTAATTTGGAAAAGCCATAATTCACCAAGGGCATGGATGGGCTACTTTTTAGCATAAGCATGTGCCCTTCCTTTACAGGTGTGTTTGATGAAATTGGTATTAACTGAGTCACCTACAACTAGATAATGTGTATCATCTAGTATTCATTATATGGATACTTTTACTGTGCAGCCACCTGCAAATGAGAAATTCAGTTTTTACTTCACAGACCTCTGGCCTCAGGGGGAAGAGCAAGAGAGGATTTCAGGACAAAATCAGCTCAGAACACTTTAGAAGGTGGTTGGTCAGAGTGGCGGGGTCATATGCAGGTTTCATTTATAGACTTATACAGTTTCTAGCTTCACGGATTTACCTTCTTAACCTATACTTTTTATATACTGTTGCATACTTGTATGTATAATAATGGCCAGTCTTCGCGAACGAAGATCTGGGGAAAGGTCTTTTACCTTTCCAGCCTGCGCAATGGATTTTTTAGGTGAGACACAGCCTGCGCTGAACTGAGCCCACCCTTTAATCCTAAGGTTCATCTGCCGGGGCCAAGCAAGCTTGGACAATGGCAGTGAGGTCCTCAGGACGTAGGTTTGTTTAGAGTGACCTTCTCATAGATGGATGGCCTCACAGGGCTAACGGGTTCCATCTGCCCGGGAGACCGAGGAATTGAACCCGGGTCGCAGCAGTGAGAGTCCTGCATGCTAACCACTAGGCCACCAGGGGTCTCATACTTGTATGTAACATGCGTTGAAAAGCTGCTTCTAAACAGACCTAAATAATCTGATGTGTCCTTGAGTGTCTTGTGTGATGTTAAACTGGTAGTTTGTCTGGGGCAAGGGGCAGGGGAGGAAGAAAAAAACACAGTGAAGAGTTCACCTAAGCTTATCTTGCAAACATGACACTGTATACATTCTTTCTTTCAAAAGCATCTTGTTCTGTATATGTTCTAGGAAAAAAATAGAAGCCAAAAACATAATATATACAAAGACATTCAAGTTTAATCTTAAGCAGTCTTGCTTTTGTGTGGCTAACAGGGAAGTTCCTGTTAATAAGTGGAAAGCGTTTTCTTTGCTGACTTTATAAAAGAAGGGGGAGGAATGGAAAGCACAATGAGATGGAAAGGACCCGAGGTTACAAATTGCAAAGCACAAGAGCAATTCTAGACATTGAGAGGTATGCTAATCTCTTCATTAGCAGAAGGATAGCTTACAGATTGAGAGGCTTTATAGCAGTCTTTATACATGGGCCAGATTTTGCATTTTCATTGGGGCAAAGCAAATGGTATAATGAATTTACAGGATAAAGCTGAGATCAAAGTGCTCTGGTTGCTGATCTCTGTGTATTCAGATACTGTGTTCTGCCAGAAGTGTGTGTGGTGGTTGTATGAAAAAGCCAGAAAATAAAACATATAAAGTAACAGCCTGAGATGTGTCTAGATTCAACGTTTGTATATCATATGCGAGGAGCCCTCTCTGTTAAAAATGGTTAGGCTACAGCAAAGTCAGAGCTGCTGCTAGGCTGTGGCATGGCTTAGAAAGTTTAGCGAATTCCTTGAGACACACATGAATTATTCTGTATATGTAGAGTATTTAATGGACACAGTGCACTGTACTGTGTCTTTTTTCATTGGAAGGCTAATGCCATGCCCATGAAGCAGCAAAAACATTTCATCCTGTATAACACCACCCTCTATTAAGGTCTGCATACCATTAAACCAGCAGGAGATGGACTGACCTCCAGGACTCCTCTGGGCTTCTGGATATTTATCTAACTACTGTTGCAAAAAAGGTCTTACCCATTTGTAGTAAACTGTGGGACTGAGCTCTCCTTCTCAGAGCCAGCCTTGGTTCTGGTGACGTTCATGTTAGCAACTTCCATCCTTGCTTAATGTAAGCATCCCTCTCTAGGTGTGAAAATGCACAGGAGTGACAGAGTTAGTAAAATAACCTTTCCATTTTTTAAGTGATTCTGAGCAAGTAGCTAAGACGATATCCTGACCAGGTGCCTCATTAGTACTTTAAGGCAAACATGAGGTGAAAATCAGACAGAAAAAAAAATCCTAATAGAAGAAACAGTTTAACTTGCACTAGCATAGGTCACTGCCCACACCCATATGGATGAGTTAGAACCGTGTAGTGGCATTATGCAATTACACTGGTAACAGAAATCCCCAGAGGGTAGAGACCATAAGTATTCTTAGACCTTAAGAATATGGAAGAAGAAATTACAGGCAATAAATTCTAGGAGAGAAAACTAAAATGCAGTAGGCTTGAAGACTTTGTCTTTTCAGGAGACGAGAACTATAGGTCTTGTCTGGGTGGGAGTGATAGCAGGGCTCTTACCAGCACTGGCAGGAAATGTCCATGGGATAATTGGATGCTAAGAGATAGGCAGTCTCATTCACTACAACAGCAGCAGTTGGGTGTAACTCTAATGAGAGTCATAAAGGGGATGAATGTGCACTTTTCATCACTTTAATTGCTGTAACCTATCCAATCATGTCACCTATTATGAAGTAATTATGAGATCAAGTTGAAGACTAATCGTTTCTCCCACTGCCACATATTTTGCAGTTTCTCACAGCTGCTCGGTAGTCTTATGTCATAATTTTTCTTAGTTTCAAGCAAAAAGAAATAAAGTTGCTAATCATCCAGATTTTGAAGATAATCAACCAAACATGCTATGCTGCTGTCAAGAAATATGGGGCAGAATGTTCCTTTTCATTTAAACATATTGTTTTAGTGTTGCCTTGAAAAATATTATGATCTAGAGATTCATGACACTCTTTGTCAAAACAGAGCCTACTATTTTATAACTTACTAGTTGGCAGCATCCTTGATCAATTTGTCAGTGACAAAGCTCTCATTGTTTTTTATAGGTGTTTTAAAGAGTTCTCCTGTTTTTGTAACATATTAGTCCTCATACTTTTTAAAAATATCAAATTTTGTTCCTTAATGTATAGATGGTATGTAATTTTTAACTGTAGCATGTTTGGGATTTTCAAGAGGGAGTTTACAGCTGAATTTGCATAGTCTGTATTTTTTTCTGTGAGAAACAAGTGGTCTTAATCATTACTCATGTTTATGAGTCTGCATCCAAGTAGGAGCTAAAAAATAACTTGTGCAAACTATGAAGCAATCCCCTAGTCACTTGCAGGAATAACCAATTATGTTTGAATCATGACTTAAATAAAGAGAGCAATTGGTCTAATTATATTCTTCCTTCAAAAGGTGTGGAGTAATGGAAAGTGAATGAAATTAAGTAGTTTGACCATTTCTGATATAGAGGGCGTGGCACTTTTTTATACTGGAGAGGGCAGTTTACATGCTGTTTTATTGATCATTATACACCTGGCTATATAAGTAAGAGCTTAAAAGCTGAAAGCAAGTACGAGCTGAGTGACTGCTTGATTTAACAGACATCATCCTTTTTACACCAGATCTAACTCTTCTTCCTAATTTCAAGTGTTCATGTCATGTTGCAGTTTTTTTGCAGGGTGTGATATGAACTTAGGCTGAAAGCCTCAGGAGTTGAAAAGTAAGACCAGAGATGGCCTTCTTTCCCTTCAGTTGATTTGTTTCAAGACAGAGGGTTGGGAATCATACTTATTCATTTAGTAATTAGTGGTGTGCTCCATCCCTGCTCCCTGTGCTCTGCTCAGGCTCTGTGGAAGTCTGCAGTCCTCGTGAGCTTCACGGAAGTAAGCCAGTTATGCGTAGTGGAAGCATAGCTCATAAATCTGCAATAATCATTATGTATGGAGAAAAAGATTCTTGTGCAGTTTTTCTACATAGCATTGCGCCATCACACCATGGAATCACAAGGTCAAATTCTTGTAATTCATAACTGTCACAGCTGTGGGTTACAACTGTATGTATAGTTTAAGGGTTCACTGTCAATAGCTTTTAAGGCCAGGCTATTTATCAAATGTAAAAACTGGTCTAATGTTATCTGGTTTTATAAAGACCTTTTTGCCTTTTTTGAAAATAGTTTCAAAAAAAATGTGGGCTTGAGTGAATATTTTCTCATGTTTTATTTACAGTATTCAATGTATTTTTGTGGTTGTTTACAAAATACAAAAAGTTGGAGCCCGCCTTAGGTTCCTTGTCAAAGATAACTGCTCAACAGAAAGTAAATATGGTATGTTGGTGAACATCCAAATCAATTTTAAACTTTCATTCCTCATAAGATAATAAATGACCAATAATCGAAATTTTTAGCCCTGAAAGTTAGGTTTATTTGGATAGTATAATTTCTCAAATATTCCTTTTGGCATCCTTCTGTCTACTTATTTTCATTAAAGATATTGTATTCTTACTTATGCTAGACATGCATAGTGGTCATTGTTCTTGGTCAGGGTTCACAAATGGTCCTAAAGGCCTTTTTCAAAATATGTTATATGTAGTTTAGCCTGAGTTAGATCTACCTCTTAGACTTAAATTCAGCCTGTATTTAAATTTTTTCCTCTATATCCAGTACGGCATTTGTCCACCGAAATCAGATGTTCTTTACCCTCTTTCCCTTGAACATGATGGTGGTTTTGGTGCAGAATAACAGGGTTGGGCTGATTGCCCATGTGAATTCAGCCCACGAATTCATCTCCTGTGGGCTGCTTGTCTGCACAGATGACAGATGTTAGGGCCAGGGCCAGGAATTCACTGTGTGAGTAGCTCTGCTGCCTAATCTAAATTTCTAGCTCCTGCTGCCTGGGCATGTTGAGTTCCCACTCTAAAGGCTCTGCAGTAGATGTGTTTTCTTATCTGTTTCATGCACGTTTGTCCACACCTTAAAATGTTTGAGTGAACCCTTCATGGCTTCATCTGAAGACATTCCTTCAGTGGGTGAACAGCTCTGAGCATCTAGGTATAAGAAAACCTTCAGCTGGCATGACCAAGCCTGTAAGAGAATATCTGTCTTCTGTTTGTGGCCAAAGTCCCTGCAACAGTCCCCACTATCCAGCCACAGTTCCTCATGTGTAAAGAGAAACGGGCAGCTTCACTGAAGTGATGCCAAATGTTGAGCGCAGTGCTGGTGCAGCTAACCACACCTAAGGCTGTGTTATTGACTGCTCCATGCAGGGCAAAACTAACCCTTATAGTAATTACCAGGTCTAGTCTTGCAGTGGAAACATATACCTTTTTTTCTCAAAAGAAGGCCTGGGTCCCTGCAGTTTCTGACTTTCTCATGCAGCACCTTGCTTATCTGGGAATTACCAGGACTCAGCACCACTTCAGGGGTCACCATAATCTTTTAGGCTCAGACTTCTGCTGTCTACATTTGAATACAGTATCATTTAGACATTTACAGTTATTTGACCTACTGTTTCAATAAAGATGAGCATGTTATAATAATCAATCACCAGGATTCATGTTGGCACTGTTGAACTGTCTTCTAGCTGACTTCATAGCTTTTGCTTGGAAAAGAGAGAGATCAAATGGATTTTGATTCATTCTCATTACCTAATTCTTCTCCCACACTCCCACCAGTGTGCCCTCATTACTAGGGATCTAGAGGGGCAAATCCTATCCTCTAAATGAGCAGGAGCAGGAAGCTTGGCTGCTCTTCAGCCTCTTCTCAATTACAAACCACTGTTGAAGCACATGTAGGCAATTTCACGTTGCTTACAGAGTTTGGATTTGGTGGACCATGAACCTTCACTTACTTCCTTGCATCTTAAAATTTAAACCAGTATTTTTTTCTTGATGTTCCTTGGTCTGTGTTAGTGTCCCAGGAATTTTGTTGTTGTTTCAGTCGGTGGAATTACACTAATGCAATACAACAGCAAACACTGAAGTAAAGGAAACAAAACCAGCATGACAGAGATACCACAGTCAGAAAATAATGATAACATTTGCAGACAGCTGTTCTACCAAGTGAAGGCTAACTTTTTGCTACACAAAGGAAATATTTATAGCTGTTTTGTTTTACTAGTCGTATAAAAATACACTTACAGACAATTTCTCACATGTATTGTATTTATCTGAAAAACTTGTGTGAAAAAGCAGTAAACTATTTTGATTGGTATACAGACATTGTATATGTACCTGGGCACTCTTTGTGCACCTGGAAACTCTACTAAAGGAGACATTACTGCTTAGTAGTCCTGCTTGTGCAGAGTCTCTTCCTTCAGATTAGTTCTTGGACCTAATCTAAAGCACCTTGAAGTGACCGCGGGAACTTGTGTTGACAGCAGTGCCAAGTGCTCCTTTGAGCCCATGCTTTCTAGATGCTGATGCTGTAGCATTTCAAGATATTGCTGTATCAATAGCTCTTCACTCTGCTCAACTTCTGCAGTTTGCAAAGCAATGGAAGAAAGCATTTGTCTGCACCTCTGCTGTTCAGCCTTCACTTAAATTCTATTAGGATGGACATCCACCAGTACACTGGACAGTGAACACAAATGCCAGGCAAAGCTGAAGGATATGGTCCCTACTGCAGTTGCTGCTGTGGATTACTGCCAAAGGGCACATTACCTTTTTTTCCACAGAATAGTCTTTCTCTGGTTTATAATTTAGTACAAATCCCAAACTTCACTCTAAAATAAATTTAAAAAACCCTCAAAACAAAAACCCCTAACCAGATCAGAAGAATTTTCTCAGAAATAATTATTGCAGTTGTTGTTATAAAATAAGTAGTAAGTTCTATATAGAGGTTTACTCTTTATAATGTATTCCTTTCTTCTTTGAACTCCACTGAGTTCTTTCAGCCTTAGAAGAGGCATATGTGTGCTTCTGTTTGTGCATGAAAATAAAACTGGAAAAATAATGCACTTTTCATAAACCAATTTATATCTTTAATCTTGGGAGCATAAACATATGAATCAGTATGACATCCCTTTTTTAATGTTTCTCCGGTCTTAGCCTGCTTTACCTTGAGGTTGTGTTTGTCGTTAGAGCTTAAGCATGTTATTGTTTTGCAAATCTTTTAGGAGTCCAGATGTACTCACAATTAAGGGCCAACTCTTACTATTTGTGTTATCATAATGGAGAAAGAGGTCACAGCTCTGTTGTGCAAGATCACATTCAAACATGTCACAAGCAGCAGACCCCGCACCCCAGGCTTCTCTCTATTAAGGGACAATGATGTATCAGACCTAAATTTAGTTAACAATAGCAGCTGTTAGAGTGAAGGTTCAAACCAGCTGGGTCAAAGGGCTCCTTTCTTGGCCTTACTTCCCTTCTTCCTGGTGCTCACCTGATGTTGTGTTGAGCTAATTCAGTTTGCTGAGCTAGCAGAACATTTTCTTGACAACAAGGTGAATGGCCTTCTGCTGTGTTGGGGACCTGAATTAGCTAAGTAGAGGATCAAAACAGCACAAGAGCTGGTGCAAGGGGAAGCAACCATTCTGCTAGGGCAGGGCAGGGAAACTGAGGTCTGGGAACATGGCAGGGAATGCCAGGGCTAATGTCTTTCACAAAGTGATAACTCCTCTCAGCATTGGTGTGCACCCTCACTGGCAGTGTGCAGGTGTAGCTCTGTGTGTCTGTCCCCTTCTTGCTCTGGCAAGTCTGCTTGATTTCTCAGTGAAGAAAACTTCCTCAGCTGGAAGGAAATTTCCTCAGCAAAAGAAAATAAAAAATTTGTTCAGCACCCAAACCACCACCTTTTTGTGAGTCTGACAATATGTCAATGCCAGCTCTAGGGGTGGCACACATGGCTGTGGGCAGATAATACTTAGGATGTTTAAAAGCATTGTAATTAATTTAAAATCAATACATCTAAATTCAAATGACTGCTGCTGCAGTAGATGGAGACGGCAGGCTCAATTCAGTGGCCTTTTGAGGTGTTTGGATGATCCCTCTGGCTCTCAGTTACTGGTTCAGAAGGGCAGGGGCTCCATTGCTCTGGGTGACATCTACCAGCCTGGGGCCTGAGGGTACCCCTGGGATCAGCATTCCCTGCCCCACCCCACAGGGTTCCCCTGACCCCCCACCTCTGCTCTACCCAGGGACCAGGACCCCATGTCAGCCCCTGAGGCCATCAGCTTCTGCCCCAGTGATGCCCCAGATGGCAGGGCCAGTCTCCAGCCCTTCACCCTGCCCAGCCATGAGCCCACATCCCAGTCTGGCCTTGGCCTGTCGCTGTCCCCAGGGAGGTGCCTGATGGTCGCCCTGACTGCCTTGATCCTGGGTGGGAATGGGACAGGTGCTGTCCTGGGAGGCCCCAGCCAGGATGCCTAGACATTGCCAGCCCTGGGTTAGCATCTGGGGTACCCTAAAATAGTGACTTGTATTTAGGGAATGGGACCAAGCCTCATGTTCCCTAGGGCAGAGGAGCAGGTGCATGGTTGAGGAGCTCAGCATGGGCTGCCCCTCAGCAGGTTGATTGGACTATGGGGCCTGTGGAGGTGTGCTCAGGTCTTCCCTCCCATCTAGAGGGGCAAGGAATGGCCATGTCTGAAATCATGGCTGCTGCTCGTATTCCAGAAGGGTTTGAAACCCTCAGAGGATGAAACCTGAGTTTGACTGGACTGCCTGAGGTATTGGCACATGTTAGTGAGTGAAGACAAAATTTATCTCTTTGCCTGTTAATGCAGGTGGAAATGATGTGGTGGATTGCCATCCCCAGGATTTCTCATGATGGTCCCAGCCAACCATGGTTTTCCCAGGAGATGTTTCCTTGTCCCTCAAACAAGAAGGGATCAGACATATCTTCACCTGTTTGTTACAAGTTTGTGCTTGTTTGTTCGAGGCTCAAAAACATTTTAGAGAATTGTTTAATTTTTTTCCCCTTCTACGAGGAGCTTTGCTCTTGCTTGTGTAGATAAAGGGATCTACTTGTTCCTGTGGACCAGTATCAGTGCCTGTACCCAGGGGTATTCCTCAACTAAGGAGAGGAGGACAGGAAGTTTTGGAGAGAAGGGCCGAAACTCTAGAGATATACCAAAAGGTTATTAAGCAGTACATCCAAACACTCCAGCAACACACACAGGCAGGTGACTGAAATGGTCAAAACAGCCCCTGCTAAATCCTGTCTCTTTAGTGGACACTGTTGCTTCATTATCTGTAAGAAACTCTGTGCAGGTGGGCTCTCTTTTGGATTGCTGGATAAGCAATTTCTTTTTATGGAACTACTGGAAGACAAAATGTTCAGGTATTTGGGAATGCCATGGAAACCAGGAGGTGTTAGAGATAAAGACTTCTGTGGGAGATGTTTATGCAAGCTGAACATCTGATTGTTCTGAAGATCTCTACAAAGATCCTGTAATCTACACTATTGCTTCTGCAGCTTTTGTCTTTTTTTCCTAATCTCAGCTTTATATCTGCTTATACACTGATCTACATGCTCAGAGCAATAAGTCACTTGCTCTGTAGTATGCAATCTTCTTTCCTTCTGTTCCTCTCTAAAAATCTTTGCACGCCTTTTCCATGCAATCCTCTTCAGAAATGCTGCAACAGGCCACTTTATACTTACACTGTTTCACTGCCTGATACTTGTGTATGTTGAAATCTAGTTTTCTTCAAATTTCAGACTGCACATTTGATTAGTAAAAATCTGGATATATCTAATAGACAGTACAGTTGAACAAATCACTAAAAAGCTTTGCAAATACTATGCTAACCATCTTCTTTAAAGCAATACAAAAAGCAGTACAAGCTTTACCTACTTAACAGCAAGGCTTTTATTATCACTTTGTGCTTGCTCTCTTTCTCCCCTGGTGTCATGTAGGATGATTACACAAACATAGTTTAGTAAGCCCTAATATATTCTTTTCCTTTCAGATTTGAATCTTTCAGCAGCATATGTATAGATCCATGTTAGCCTTTAACATTCCATGTATTTTCTATCCTGGCCTAGCTTTCACATGTCTTAGTATTGTTAATCTCCACAGCTCAAATTTGCCTAGTCTGAAATCCATCATTGTACATCCATCATTTCATGAGGAATTTCTCCAGTCGTCATTACTGCAGATCAATAGAAACAAATCCCCGTCTCCTGACTGGTTTAGCTAAGTATCTCATGCATGACTGTCTTTCCAATTTGATCCAGTTTAACAGTCTGCTTCTCCCTCCCCCCCAACCCCACTTCTCTAATCTTCAGAGATAGATATAAATCTTCAGCCAGACTCCAGGGGGTTTCTCTTGTATGGTCTTCCCTCTGTTTGTGCACAATGCTCCCTGACTGACTGGCTGCTATTGCCAGAAAAACAGCTGTCTTAGTAGTTGCACTAACAAATAAAAGGGGCAGGAGGAAGGCCTGGGCAGTGAAGGGAAGGTTTTTGCCCTTGGGGTCCTTGTTCACTTACTTTAGGGAGAAATTCAGAATATAATGGGGGCCCATTGCTAAAGGGAAAATGAGAGTAATCTGTGATCTTTGGAAAAGAGTGAAAATCCATCACCCCTAGTGAGTACTTCACATCAGCATATTTTTTCAAGATGACCTCCCCAAGACAAAGGAGTTAGAAACTGATAAGTAAAAGCTGAGAGTTTTCTTTTCATTGCTCTGCCCTATAGGCTGGCTGAGGGATTGGTAGTCTCTCCTGTCTCACCTCTCCCAACTTTCCTCCCCATCAAGGACTCATGAATGTGGTCCATCTTCAAGGTATTTTTAGTGCTATGTAACTGGACAAAACC
This sequence comes from Neopelma chrysocephalum, assembly GCF_003984885.1. Classification (NCBI taxonomy): domain Eukaryota; kingdom Metazoa; phylum Chordata; class Aves; order Passeriformes; family Pipridae; genus Neopelma; species Neopelma chrysocephalum. The sequence continues at coordinate 31,855,114 of NW_020897691.1, forward strand.
AGCCCAGATTAGACACGGACATCTGTGGGCTTTGGGTGTCCCCCTCCTTGCCACCTCAGCCATTCCCTCTTCCATTTTTGTTCTCCTTCCAGTTGCTGCTGTGTGCTGCTGTTTTGTGAAACTCTGAACAGACATGTATAAGTGGCAGCACATAGACAAGGGTTTCATTTGAAGAGATTTTAGGTGCCGAACTCACATGTGGGAGCAGATCAAAATTAAATTGCTGGAGTGGGTGTTACCTTGAGCTGCTTGAACTACCTTTATGATGGAGTTTGCTGCCACAGGGGCAGGGATGATGACATGGCTCCAGGACTGGGTCAGCTAGGAGCTGCCCTGAAATTTGAGAGCTTTTGTCCTGTAGTATTAAAAAAAATGGAAGTTGCCATCAGTTGGTGTTAATGCATTGGGCTGTAACCTTTGGCAGCCCAGATGTTTCCCAGCTGATCTTTCTGGCTGGAAGTGCAACAGCCTGTGTCTGTGCACTGGGGTGTGTGGTAGAGGAGGCTGCCAACTCCCTTTGAACTGATAATTTCAGTGCAGCAAGGCCCTAACACTCTGTGTCTTAGATCATTAGTCTGCTTATATTGTACCATTCATGTATATATATACACAATCATGTGCATGTTCACACAGAGGAAAGGTTTGTCTTCATGGATCATGAAAATTTCATGTATAAAGAAGATGAGAGTTACCTGTTTTACTGGCAGTAATGATGTGCATATTTCTCCTCAAGATATGGTAGCCCTATTCATTAATATCAGGGCTGATTATTTGTCTGCACATAGTTCTATTTATCTCAAAAGGGTTTGAAAGATGAGTCCATAGTTTGCAAAGTGCCCTGATATATACTGCTGTTCAGGTAGGGAATTGTAATGGAGTTTTCTCAATTTTTGTCCTCATTCAGAGTCTTCTCCCTTGCATATCCTCTCCTTGTGCTGGTCTTTGGGATGAAGGAAATGATGTTTTGTAAGCAGCTCTATAATATAAAGGACAAGGTTATTAATGATATATCATAAAATTTGGATCCCCAGCTCCATGTCAGGATGCAGTGTTACAATAGGGATGCATTTAAAATTTACACTTAATGCTCCATCATTTACAGATATTGCAAACTCTCCTTTTAAAGTTTGGCTTCTAAAGCCCGTAAGTACTCTATTCCTGAAGAATTTCTGAAATTCAGGTGAAAAATCCGAAGACTCAGTTGACTGTTAGTATTTATTCGATCAGCGTGTTCAAAGGAACATAAACAAGAAAGGAGATATTTCAGTGTGGTTTTTTTTTTGAAAGTCGTGGTTTATGAGATGTTACAGTGACACCTGGTGGAAAACAGTGTTGGAAGTCTAAGAAAAAATTCTACATCATTCGACTAGTTGTTCATTTGAATAGTGTCTTTAATGTTATTATTTTATTAACTATCGATAATGTTTAGAACCCATTTGTGCAAAGTATGCATGTACTACCCATATATGAGTGTGCAAATGCTCACTGACAAGAATTATCAGCATCAGTAATAGCCAAGCTTTCCAGTTATAAAGAAAGGGTTAGTCGTGTATTTGATAGTAACCAAATTTCCTTGTCCTAAAAGTCAAATGCCAACATTTTTATGGCGCTGTGGACTTTTTCTTCAGACTTTAAGATGCATCTTGATTGTATTCTTCACCAGATTCTTAACCTGGTAGAGTCACCATCCCTGAAAGTATTCAAGAAACCACCGGACAGGGCACTCAGTGCTATGGTTTAGTTGGCATGGTGGTGTTCAGTCCAAGGTTGGACTCAACGATCTTGGAAGTCTTTTCTAACTATAATGATTCTATGATTCTGTGTTTCTCACCTCCTACTACTCTTCCCTATACATGACAAAAAAAGACCCAAGACATCCTAACAATCAATCAATTCCTAAAAAAACCCCCACCAAAACAAAAAAAGTGCTGAATAATTAAATGCAATTAAAAGATTTTTAAAAAAAGTTTGAGCTTAGACATATTTGTTTACCTGTGCTACATCTAAGATAGTAACTTAAATCCATGCCAGCCAGCATTCTTAATCCTAAGTGACCACATAAATAAATCGTTGAACTCTGTCTGATATTGATTCACATCAGCACTAGCCCAACCAGAAACAGTCTGGGATATAGTAAAAGCTAAGAGCCATAACCCATGGGTATTTCAGTTGCATCTATCCTCTTTTGGGATATGAATGATTTTTAAAGTGTGGATGTGGGTTATCCCATGCCACTTGCTAGGGCATGGGTGTTGGTACATTTATTTATTAGTATAGACCTACTAGTCCTGGAAATCAAATCCTGAGGGTCCTAAATGTCCTAACTATCCAAAGCAGCCTACATCTGCCTGTCACCAGCTTCCTCTTCAGTTTTGCTGATCACATGAGCTCTGATGAAAGTTCTTCAGCCAAGATGAGCTGGGTTAGCAGAGAGCTACTGTTTAAGCAGTAAGACTAAACTGACTTATTTTGGCTGGAACTAAGGAGTTCCCTCTTGAGCAGCTTTGCTCATGGGCTGGAGTGGGGGCAGCATCTTTCGGAGTGGAGAAGTGACAAGCAAATGGGGCAGTAATTCCCCCTCACCTGTGTAGCTGGAAGCCCTTAGCTGAAAGCTAAGCTCACCTTAGATAAGTCTTACTCTCATCTAGGAGTTCCCTTGAGTAGTGGTGAGGACACTGAGATAATGCAAAAGGAACCCCCCAAATGCTTCCCAGAGCAACTGGCAGAAAAGGAAGGAACCCTCTCCACAAAGCCTTTCCTTCCTCCGGCCACCTTTGAGCCCCGTGTTTCACAGTGTTCATTGACTGCCTCCAGCCTGGCCTACCCTTTCTTCCTACCTTGAAGCTTTTACTCCTTTCACTGCAAGGAGAGAGCAGCAAAGAAGATTGTTCTAGAGCCTGAACCAGAGAAAATAGCATCAGGTTAATGCTAAGTTCACTCCATTAGTTGCTGGGTTAGTGTTAACCAGATTCTTAGCCTGTTTCATTGCATGACTGCAGAAATGCTTGCTTGGTAAGTGAAAGGGGCTTGGAAAGATATGGTGGAAAAGCAGGTACCTTCTTTAAGTAGCAATGACAGGCTGTGCCAGCTTCAACTGATCATCAAAATGCTATATTATTTATAAAATAGCAAATTTGATTTATAATGAGTAATATACATGCACAAAATGTCATAGTATTTGTTTTTGTATGTATATATGTAAGCTGGATTGATTTTCTGCTTCAGAATGACTCTGTGAATAGCTCTGCCAACACAGCATGGATGTACCACAGACCAGGACTGGATGTGTCTTAAGCCTGAATTTCCACTGATCTCTTTAATGTGAGTCTCTGACTCTTTGTCACTCTTTAAATCAGATATGTGATTTATTTATCAGCTTCAATTTTCTTCCATGATTTGGGTACACATTTATTACCACAATTGTGCCTACTCACGTAGAGAGCCCCTAGCAGCTTGGCTCTGTTTATTTTGTTTGTGTCGAGATTGCATCAGAAGACAGACAGGAGGCTGTTTTGAGTGGTATTTTGGTGTGGAAATGGAACATTTGGAAACAGTTATTAAAACAGAAAAGTAATTAAAATTTTTGTCATGCCTGATATATCCAGGTGTGTTTTAACAAAGCTGTTCATCATCACAGATTTTCTTAGTTGCATTCACTTGAAAATATTTAGAAGTAGCCTAATCACTGTAAAAATTAACTTTAGGCCTTTATTTCCCATTCTTTCCCTGTTTCCGTGTTGCTTGGAGCACCTGATTAAAAATATTGCACTTCCGTTTTACGTTAATGATATTTGTGTAAGTAGATACACTGACTTTCATTGGTCAACTCTTTTGTTTCAGTGGTTTAATAAGAAACTATGAAAGAGATGTTGCGTAAGTTCGAGACAAGTGTTCCAGGAAGCTGAGAAGCTGTTGAGGGAACAGTGTAAACAAGGATTTAAAAAATATTTTAATAACCTAACATGCAGAAATTTCACAGTTGCGTCTCTGTCACCCAGAATAAAAGGAGTTTGTACAGCCAAGTGGAGGAAAGAATCAGGCTGACAGATGAAATTAAGTTTAAGTTATGAGAAACGCTTGCCTGTGGGTTTTCCCGCTAAACAGACTTGTCTTTTTTTACAGTCTATGGATTTCTGCAGTGTACTGTACTTTCCCGAGGAATTGTCAAAACTTATGTACAAGTAACGTGGTAAGTTTTCAAAAACTGCACCTAATCTTTTGAAACACAGATGGTTTTTATCACTTTATACTACATATCAGCTCTTCCAAAATTATTTTAAAGAATGTGTTCTAGTAAAAGCAGAGTTTGAGAGCAAATGTTTGACATTTGAATTTTTGGAAACCGGTAAAGAAGAAATCCTACTGATCTGGTTGAATGAAATTACTATGAATGCTAAAGACCCTGGAAGATGAGGGAGATAAACATTTTTTCTTTATTTATTCACTTTATTAATTAGCTTCTGTCTAATCCAGGACTTTTTTTTATAAACCTAGGAAAACTGTAAATTCACAAGAAATGGCCTGGGGATCTGTGGCTTGCACAACTATACTGAACTGGTTGTAGCTTAATTTCAAGTTAACTGGCTTAAATTGTAGATGTTTCTATAAGGATTAAAATTAGTGGTCAGATCCTTAGTCTTATGTTTTCTTAATGTTCCTTTGAATAGTGGTGTGGAATTCATTATATTTCCTTCTACAAATGCAGAACAAAGATTAGCAAAACCTCTCAAATCCAAACAATTATTCTGCTTTCAGGTATTGCCTCCTTGCTTCTATTTACCTGAAATGTTGATGTGATTTAGAGGACCGTGTATCTTTGCTTTGTAAAAAGGACATTTTATGCCTTGGTGCTAATTAACTGTGGAAACCTGCTGCAGAGGACTATCACTATCACCTGCTTCATTTTATTTCATATATTTCCTGACAGTTCCTTTAAAACTAGTTCTAACTCTTGCGTCAGTGAAAGAGTTAATTGCCTTCCCTGATGAAAGCCTATCATTCAATGATAACTTTAATGGGGATCCTTTGATTTAAGCTTAAATTAATTCAGAATAAGAAGTAAGTTGTTCTTCCTTTCAGCTTTGAAAGACAGGAAAATCACGTTCATATTCAGTGAATATATTGTATAAAGCATTCAGATAAGGAAAATGTAATTTTGGAGTCTGAGAGATGTAAATCTTATTTTACTCCTCCAGTCTACTTGTTGTGTTCAAATTTGCTTTGTGAAACTTTGATTCTCGGTATTGTCACAATGTGCCTCGTTGTGCTGAAAATTTCTTTCTGCGAGTTGTTTTACTAAGGCTGCTCCTACCTGTTTTCAGGTCAAAACTTAAGAGCTAAGCTTCTCTAAGGTTGTTGCATACATCCTCCAATCATTTACACTTCACAGACAGTGATCGGTTTTGCACACTTTGAATCACATAAAAAAACAGGCACAGTAGCTGGAGAGCACTTCTGGCAGGAGAGGAAGGATGGTGGAGGTCACTATACAGCTGGGTAAAATCCTTCAAAAGGCAGTCAGGCAAAAGGTATTTAGCTTGAAGGAAGGTCTTTCTGATCAGAGAGGTCAAAGCCACTTGGCCCAACATATTTGTGAAGCATTTGTTATTGACTCAGTGAACCAGAATCAGGAGATAAGACCCAAACTCCTACCTGAGATAATTTAATTAACACCAACTGATTCTTCCAATGTCTCTGATGGTACTCTGACATTAGTCTCAAGTGAGAAGCTACTGGTGTGTCAACAGTAAATTTCTCCAGATGAGGAAACATTGGTCAAAGAAAAATTGTTTTACAAGGAACCAGTGCTTTATTACATCTTAATCAAAGAATTTTGGGGAAATATTCTGGCTCTTTTTAAAAATGGCTGTATTTCTCTTACAGGAAGGAGAACTTGGAATTACCAACCTTTGTTATGTTAGTGACATCACTGGAGCAGTGAGTAATGATTTACTTTGTTGTTTAAAGGCATTTTATGTTACTGTTGTTTGAGTATAGCAGGTACAATGATCATATTGTCAAAGTAAATGTGCAAGTTACTTGTCTAGCATAAGTCACTAGGTTGTGCAGTTAGACTTGGCTCGCATTCCTAGAGACATGGGTATCTTTTTTGCTTAAAGAAAATGTGTAAAGGGTGTGGATCTCTACTGTGAGTCATATTCACGTTTGTGATCTACAAAGTTCATAGTCTCTCATTTTTGAGATAAGAAGTCAAAATGAGTGTTACCTGCAAAATGCATATCAGTAAGACTGTCTTATTCATTTTCCTTTGTACAGTTTTTTGCTTTCTCAATGATTCAATGGGAGAAAACTTATAATTACAATTGTTGAACATTTATAGTTTCTAGGACTTCAAATGGTTGTCTCTATCATGGGAGATCTTCAGCTTAACATGAGCTTTCCATAGGAGTCTTCTTGGAGGACTTCAGCTGATGTTTTCTTAGTTCAGATTTCAAATGCAATTCAAGCTGGTGGTTACATATATTCCTTGAAGAGTGCTGGAGAATTCAGTCATCAATATTTTCTGCAGAGACTGGTGGAAAGCAGCCTCTCAGCACCTGATATCTAGTGAGGCTGGGTCATTTATGATGCTGGGACCATAAAAGTCTGTGTTGTCATGACAATACATAGCAAGATTGTCTCTCCTGTTTAGGTTACAATTATCTTTGCTCAGTGTTATCAAGTCTTAATTTGTTTTTTCATGAGGCTTTGCAATACTCAATATCAGAGTCTTCTGCTTCTAAAGTTGTTCCAACTTCCCTTTTAAAAGAAAAACCTTCATGATCATTAAGAAGTGGGACAGCAGAAACAAGAAAGGTCCAACATCAAAACTGAACCATGTAATATTTATTACATCTTTGAAAACTCATGGTTTTAAAGCCAGTGGCTTGCCTATTGGAGAGCGGGGGTGGGGGACTTGTGTTGAACAGCTTTCTACTGTGCTTGGCTGTGCTGCATACTGCATATCTGTTACTTCTCCACAGAGAACAGGTGCTAAAATAAAGCTGGGAGGGTTGGAGCACTGGCCACACGCATCATAGCTGGCTGAATAAACTCATTTCCAGAGCGATACTGAATGTGGACTGTCTTGGCCAGAGCTCCTTCTGTCCCTGGAGCTGCGTATCAGCCCTTTCCCAAGGCTTGTGTAAAGCTGAGCACCCTCCCGAAATGATAGTCACAGTCTGCTCAAGTGTCCTGCTATCCTTTAAGTGCTCTCAATGCAAGCAAGAGTGTCACAGTCTTTACCAGAGCTGAACAAGCAATTGAACATCTCCTATTTTTCACAAACCAAACTCTAAGAATGATTTTTTTTCCTTTTCATTGTATTTGGTTTTACATTGAGAAGGGCACTATACAACATAATTTTCCTACTGTAAGATCTGAGTATCTATAATGTTTGGTATATTTAATATATTTTTTACAGAGTCTAAGTGCTATAAATATCTATTTTATTGCTAAAGAACCAGCTCATGAAGGAGATAAGTGACTTGGTCATGCAGAATGTTGTATTGCAGCTGAAAATTGAACGAATGTCCTTACCATTAGAGCTGGAGTATCTCTTCTCTTAAAAAATGTACTTTCAAAGTCATTTTTAAAGCCACCCTCTGTCTTTGCAGTGCATACAGGGATGTCAGTTTTGGAATGCAACGGTGCAAATCAATTGTCCACTGAAATGTGTGAGTATTGTCTTAGCCTTAGCTCTGTAGCACTTGTCTCCAGTCCACCAAATGGCTTATCCAATGACAGACATTTGAAATCTACTCAGAGTAGTGTTTCTATGAAAAGATGTAATGTCCATATCTTTTCTCAGTTTGTTTATAAATTCTGTTTTGGGAAGAGACTAATTCTTGCTATGCAAGTTGCCTGTAATATCAAAAGTTTTCATTATATTTGACAAAATGTGTGGGCATGTTACAGTTCATTAAGCTCAACCACTCAACCACCCAGATTTTCAAACAGTGAGAAAGAACTAGTGCTTTTCAGGATTTTACTCTACCAGGGACTGTCTCAGAGTTGCATGCAGATGTAAATGAAGCACATGGTCTTTAGTAAATTGATTTCTTGATTTTACCAAACCAGGCGGATGAGAACTAGCACTGGTCTGGGACAACTGCCATGATAATTTTTAAAATGCTCTTTTTTTTCTGGACCTCTTGAACACCTAAATCTCATTCATCCTTAGCATCATTATAGTGTTGACTCTCTGTTTTTTCAAGTCTGAGTTTTTCTTCTTTCCTTATTTGCCAATGGTTTTGTAGTGTACTTTCACTGTAAGAAACTTATTCATTGGCATTATCTGTTTAAAATACTCTGTGATTATATTTATACTAATCCCATATTTTATTAATTTGTTTCTTGGCAGAATGAGACATACACCAGAGCATGTGAGGTAAGTTAAATGCTATCAGAGCAGTTAAAAAAAAAAAAAAAATCACAATTTCAGTGATTACTGTGTCCACATAGTGCTAAGAAAAAAAATTGACACAAACTTGTCAATTCAGGTCTAACTCTTTTATACTTCTGAAGATGAACTAAGTACCTGAATCCTTTCTTTTCAGCATGGTGGCTAAGGATATGTTTGTGTTAAACACTGCTGTATGGCAAAGAGCATTGCTGTAATGAAAGCAGACTAATCTCAGCATTATGAAACTCAGTGCAGACCTATTTAAACTATGTTCTAGGCTCTCACCAGAGTCTTGTTCATCCAGTTTTTCATTAATGCCATCAAAGACTATCCAGAGAGAATGCTTGTTAAGGTTGATCTGATACCAGCTTGGTAAGAAGTGGAAACAAGGAGTGGGAGCCAGAAGACAAAAGATAAGTGGGTCAACAAAGTGCTTTTAAAGAGACAATGCCTTTCTGGGGCCCTTTTATCATGAACATAGAAAGATGGGATAGGATAAGGATAAGATGATTGCAGGATTGTGTTTGGCACTGCTGAGACCTCAGGATGAAGGTTGTTCTTGGTCTGGGGCAACACACTTCAAGCAGGTGATGGAGGAATTGGAGAGAGTCCTGAGCAGAATACAAACCCATTGGCAACCTGGAAATTTGATTGAAAGGATTATTTTTATTTTTTTTATGCTTTTTAATCTATCAAATTCTTACTATAAAAAAGTTTTACTAATGCACTAAACAGTGGTTTTGAAATCTAGGAACTGTCCAAGAAGTAACCAACTTACTTTTGTAAAAACACAAGATTCATGCGGGGGTTTTGTTGCTTTTGGTTTTGAGTTGTTTTGTTTTTTTTTGCTTGTCTGGTCACACAATATGCCAGTTAAATTCACTGTCACTGCAAGGGCTTTTTTTGGGATTATCTTTCCACTGGATTGGTTGATTGACTTTCACTATCCACCTGGTCAGGTGTGCATCATGTCACTGCACAAAGAGGATCAGGTCATTGCAGTCTGCAGAGCAAAGGAGTAGGAGTAAGAGTAAGACTTTTCCTTTGACATTAGCTCAGTTCTGTTGTGTGACTACACCTTGGGACTGAAATCTGGTAGTATTTCTCCTTTCACCTGGGAGCAGGGGAATGCCACTGAATTTGGTGGGAATATTCACAAGAAAGGCCAGCATACTCTGGCTCATACAAGGGCATTTCTGATGGATGGAGAATATATGAAGATTTATTGTTTTCAGGTAGAACAGACGACAAATTTTCTTCTAAATTTCTAAGGCTAGGAGCTTTTGCAATTCTCAAGCAAAAATTGGGTTTATAGTTCAGGTTCAGACAAAAATCAGAAGAAGAAAAAAATAACACAACAAAAAACAAATGCTCGGAAATGTCTGTGTTAAATGAAGCAGAAGGCACTATGAATCAGTATGTAATCTGGGGACACTATCCTGTACAAGTAAACAAATATTGACTATAAGTGAAAGCTCCAGTGTACAGCTGACAACTGATATCTGCTAATACCTGGATCTTTGCCGGCTAACAGTCATGATAATTCACTTGGAAGTATTTAATTTCTCTGAATATGAAAACATTGGATAAAATTTTTAAGTGCTTGCACTCAGCACTGAATGTCTACATGTGAGATATTGTATATAGGAGGATACTGCAAGGCGAGTTTTCAAATCTGTCTTAGCTGCAGCTGTGTTGTCTGAAATAACATCTTATCAGTTTCCAGAAGGTGCCAGAAGATTCCTTAAATCATAGGAAGAGCAGTTAAAGAAATTTCCTCACTTACCATAATGAATTGCTTCTTAGTGATCTAATGGTTAATTATCCCTTGAAAGGTGGTTGCTATATGAAGCAAACTTCAAGATTTTATAGGCCAAGTGAACTTGAAGAATAAAATTAGCCCAAATGAAACACCTGTCTAGCAAAGCTCAAACCACCATTTCTCAAAAGCTTTGGATTTCCAGGAAACTCTAGAATGTAATTTTAAAGCTACTGAAACCCACCTGGAACATGTTTCAACCTGTTCTCTACCTATAATGCATGGTAATACTGTATCTATGTTTCCTACCTAAACTGAAAAGTCAGGAATTTTCTGTTCTTAGGACATGAATGTGGAGCTCACTGCTCTGGGATATTTGTTATGTTTGTAGCTTGTAGACACAACTGTACCAGAAGGAGTAACTACTGAAAAGGAAGTGTGAATTAGGCATGACTGCTCTTACAAATTGCCGATTTCAGGCTATTTTGAAAATTCACTGGAAGTACATCTGTAAGAATACGCCTCATTCGTAAGGAATACTTGAAGTGGGAAAGGGTGAAATCGAACATGTGGAATACATCACTAACAAGTCAAAAACCTTGGTTAAACTCCATGGTTATCTCTGAAGTCTATTTCTAACTTTATTGTAGCCCCATATTCGTGCTTTCCACAAAGGGACAGTGTGTAAGTAGGTAACGCTTCATTCAATGCCTAGTGAATTGACGAAAAGACTCTCAGTAAAATCATTGGAGTGAGTTTATGATACTGATATCTTTCAGAATGAATATGATTATTTTCACAGGGTTTGTGTATATGCAAAATGTCCACAGAATTTGTATGTATTTAAAATGTGCCTGCATGATTCTGGAAGGAAGTTTGCCTCTACACAAAGCTAACTAGTGACTTCTGTACCCTACACAGACAGTTTCCTGTAAATTTGGCTGTAGCCGTGCAGAGGATGCATTTGGAGCTGAAGCACAAAGTAAGTCTGAATGGAGTCCTGTGTCCAATTGACAGTCTGATAAATTCAGTTTTAAGATTATAGTCTTGTTCTACAATCTGGATTTCTTTAAAAAATAGGAATGACTTGAGTATTTTCATTAATCAGAATATTACCACTCTTCTTTTTTCCTTTAACAAATACACTGAAGTTTATCTTAGAGTAAAACTTTTTTCCCTCCCTTTCATGGACATGAGATTTTTGAATCCAGTCTCAACTCTTTAAGATGATACCTTGGGCTGATGTAGGGCTAATGAAATAATTCCCTTGAAAATCTCTTCAGAGGCCTCCCATACTTTCTCTAGGTTTCTATTCACTAAAATTTTACTAAGTACCTGTAACTAAAAGTGCATTTGCTCATGTTGAATTTTGCCCATTTCAGGCTTACTTATCAAACTGTCTTTGAAATGTTATGGGATGTATTCAGCAATATTTTCAGTATATTCTTTTGTGTGTTTTTATTGGCTTCACTGCTTTCAGGTGTATGGGGAAATAGGCTTTTACCTTTGAGACACAGAGATTACTTAGAAAGATTTTTTCTTACAGTTGCATTTTATTTTCCCCTCAGACTACTTAAACAAGCCTAGAGCACCATTTACATCTGCCATTGGAAGCCATAGTGTCACATTAGGGTGGAAGTCAGCTAATATCTCTGGGGTGAAATATATTATCCAGTGGAAGTACAATCAACTCCCTGGAGACTGGAGGTACACAGAGGTAAAGAAGGACACTTCCTTTTACTTTGCAAGGAAATAGGCTCTTCTCTGTCCTTTTTTTTTTTTAAATATTGTTAGGTACATAAAAGAGGTTTGCAAAATCATGAGTAGCAAGGAGAAGCTGAGGAGTGGTCGATTATTGCCCATTTCCTTCAACATAGGAACTAGGGAATTTGATGTAAACTAGCAGGTAGTAGGTTCAAAACTATCAAATGAAGATATCTCCTCACAGAATGTGTAGCTAAAATGTTCAGCTGATTCCTGGCCCATGTGGATGTTAATTTACTATAAACTCCTTAATATTAAAATTGCTAAAATTACTAAATAGTGTTGGGAAAGTGACTGGAAAAATTAGGGACAAAAATATTCAGTTCTACTAAATGGAAACATTCCCATAGTTTCGTGTTGAGCCACGCTTATGAAACGCCAAGACTGAGAGTATTCAAGAGAAATATGGCTGTTTGCTTTCTTTTTTTTTTTTTTTTAATACCTTTCCCTAGGGAAATTTATTTGGTTCTTGTCAAAACACAATACTTGGCTAGAAAGACCTTTTTTCTGACTCAGTACAGTTATTCTCATACTATGTTCTTTTGCGTCAACTATACACTTGTTATCTTGCCATCATCTCTATTGGACCAATTTACAGAATATGACAAGTTGCTGCTGCAAATCAAAGGTAAAGATAATTGGCTAAGCAGGAAGTTCTTCTGAATGAATCATTCATGAAATAATAGGGAACAATTACTTCAGACAATAAATATTTCAGTGTAGCTGGGAGCCTTTGGATCTTAAAACTGTAGTCTATGTATCAGCAGTTTAAAATAAGTTATTATTTCAGCTTTTTTTTTGACCACCTTCTTAAAATTTACTATTATATTGCATCCATCCTTCCCTCCATCTGCTCATTATTTAGATTTGGTCATGTGTTCCAAAGAAAAGAGAAGAGAAAAAGTTTTGAAAAGATGAAAAATCAAAGTTTATGAGGAAAATAACTCCCAGAATTTCCTCTTATTTAAACTTTGGATGCTGAACTTTTTTATCCTGAAATATGTATGTTATTGTATGAGACCTCTTTTGCTCTGATACCATCCTACATAGTAGCTGCAGATGGAGGAAGGTCAAAAATCCACTTGTGTCTGTGCATTAATCTAGGTAACATCTGAAACTTCATATACAGTCAAAGACCTTCAAGCCTACACAGAATATATGTTTCGAGTAGTTTGGATCATTACGTCTCAGCTGCAGCTGCATTCTCCATCTAGTCCCAGCTACCGGACACATGCTTTTGGAGGTAATGAATTGTGCTGTTAATTACATCTTTCAGGACTTTAACAGAAACATTTAGGTTTCATTGCTGTTTCTTTTACAGAAAACATTGATGTTTTCTAATCTTCAAAATGATGTGTGTGTTGTCTGTTGGGTAGCTGCAGAAGACCAAACTAAAATATCACAGATTCTTTTTTTTGAAGTAGGGCTCCTTCCTGCTTTTGGTTTTAAAAGGAAGCACAGAAAATTACATGGTCAAAATTGTGAGGACACATTGGACACTTCTATGTATAATTATTCATGCTAAATTCTTGACTGAAACACACACCTGTTTTCCTGGACATTAAAAAAAGTTAACCGTTGTTGAAATTTTATGCTGTCCCTAATAATGTTTATTGGTGTATAAATGGATTAAGAGGTATGAAATCTAAAAATGTACTTAAAAAAAAGAAAAACTGTTAATGTCTTAAACACCATACCAGAGTCAGATATTTCTGTCTCTTGCAGCTCCTGCGACAGCTCCTGTCATTAAAGATATTCAGAGTTCAAGTCCAAACACTGTTGAAGTTAGTTGGTCTCCACCACTTTTCCCAAATGGATTGATTATTGGATACAACTTGCTCCTGACCAGTGTAAATCATGAATTGTTGAGATCCTCAAGGGGGCATAGCTTTCAGTTCTACTCCACCTTCCCAAACACCACTTACAGGTACAAAAATAAAAGATAACTGACGTGGCCAAGTGTGCTGTCACACTTCTTGCCCACATAGCCCAGGTTATGCCTTAATACCACTTCTGCACAATTATGCTATTTACTTATGTTCTTGCCAAAATGAGGGGTCCTTTCCTTGAGGTAACAGAGTTATCCCAGGTACGTTGGCTGCTTATGCAGAAGTCAGATGGGTAGGAAGGAAAAGCAACTTGATGTAGCACCAGGAGGCTGCATTTTCTTAGCTGTTATTTTTAATTTTTTTTAAGTTTGTGTGACATATTTTTAGTATATTCAGGAAATGATATAGCAGTCCTCTCTAGTCCTTTAAGAATCTGGAAAAATTCCTTTGTTTTTATTAAACATGAAAGCCTGCATTCTGATGGCACTGGTAAATACAGATCTTCCTTTGAAATGGAGTTGTTCTTCTGAGTTTGCAAATTTACTTTGAATTTAAATTTAGAATATTCTGTTGTTGTTCCACCTTTGGGCAATTCAGATTTCAGTTGGTTTTGTTTTTATTATAAATGTCCCAGAGCATTATATTTTCTAAAAGTCAAACACTTCTGTAGCAGCTTCCCTACTAGATAAAATGTTTCTCAGGCAATCTTTCAAAAGAAACCTGCAAACCCAAACCTGTCTCTTTGGTTTGCCATAGGTTCAGTATTGTGGCAGTTAATGAGGTTGGTGCTGGACCCCCTGCCGAAGCTAACATCACAACCCCAGCATCCAAAGGTACAAGAGTCCTTACCACTGTCTGTTCGTGGGGACAAACTCATGTTCGTTGGCCTGCCGTGTACCTGGGAGAAGAGACTAATATTTAGACTGTAAACAATGTATGTCAAGGAGTTGTAAACTGACGAGTCAATAACATTTCAGAGAGAGTCCTTTTCTTTAGCTGTAGACATTATTAGGCTACACATCATGGTAATGACCTGTGAAGCTGGCAGGCCCAAACAGATTTGGCCTGAGTTGTATTACAGATGAAAAACACCTCAGTGGTCTGGGGTGGCGACTGAAAAAACAGGATTCTGTTTTCTAGATGAGATTTTAACAGCTGACAAACAAATGTATTTCTTCTAATAATATTAAATACTTAACATAAAACTCTTTTGCCAAAACTTCTCAGTTGTCTCAAGCCAAATATGTGAGATCATATCAATTTTTTTTGCTCTTTCATGAAGGTATTTATTTTGCTATATGAACTAATTAATATTGAAAGTAATGATACACTGTAGGTATCTCTCAAAGAACTGCAGAAATATTAATTAATTGCCAGAGAAAGGTACACGTTCAGACAGAGCACAAGTAAGAATGAAATCAATGTTACCAAAAGAAAACAAAGGACACTCCCCTCCTCCTGAAGAAATTCAGTTGTCAAACCCCTGGAAATACTTCAACTCTATGAAAACACTTCAAAACTGCCTCTGAATCGCCAGTCTTCTGCTATTGGTTAGAGAAATTGAACTTACTTCTCTAGTGCTTTTTTTTTTGTAATAATAGTTCAGACTCTGATATGTCCTTACTTGGTGACTCTATGGAGTTTTGCTCTAGGGTTGGCTGACCCTGAATCATAAACATTTGTGTCATTTGTGAAAAGTCCAGACCACGTTCATTCATTATGTCAATACAATTACCAAGCAATTAATTTAAGGTAGAAAACAAACAAACAACCCTTTCCCCTAAAAAAACTTTATGGAGATGGGGAACCACCCCACCTCCCCTTACTAGTCATCACATAAAATTTCAGTTGTTTCCCACTGAATTGCATGGGCACATGCTTTCTCCCTGTGCTAACATTGAACAGGAACAACCTTTCCTCATGTATTGTGTTCAGAAATGGTGTTACTGCATGAGATACTGAGCTGTGTAGATCTGAGCCCCAAGAAGAGTCAGCAAAAGAATTTGATTGCTGATGTAGATTGCAAGAAATGTTACTTGAAAAGAGATGAGGATGTAATATCGCCCCGTTGTACTCTGCTCTGGAGGCATCATTATCAAAATTACAGTGTGTACATCATGTGAGAAATACATGCAGCTCAATCTATGCAGATTATCTGGGAATAAATCAAGATAGCGTCTAATGACAGTTTTGTGATACTCATATGAGGAAATGATATCTGATAGCAGACAACTGTTTACACTGGAAAAAAAAAAGGAAAGCTGGTTTGGCACTGGAAATCAGCCAAATTCATACTTGAAATAATACACCACTTTTTGAAATGAAGGTAACTTCGTGAATCAATTTAGCAGGGTGTGTGATAGATTTTTCAAGGATCTGAGATTCAGAAGCAAGGTGATCTGTCTTTCTCAGAGTTATGCATAGCCCAGACAGAAGATGTGGATTTACTGCGGAGGTTTTGATATAAGTTACTTGGGCCTTTATAAGCATGAAGTCAGCTTATGTGACCAAATCTCTCCTTCTTGACTTTAAATTCTGTGACTTTATTAGAAAAAAACCCATTATTAAATTTATCAACTTTGAAGCAGATGATATTATCCAATTGACATCTTTATGAAAGATGAAAGCTACTTGTTTCTTGAATAAATCACTTGTCAACAGGATGAAACATATGAAATAAACATATTTGCCTTGCTCTTCCTCAACTCTGCGGGATAATATTCTAGTTTCACTGGGGTTTTCAAAGAGGTCCAGAAGGGTTAAATATCCCACTTCTGCTGGATCCTGGCATCATATGGATGTCTTAGTACCTTCATTTCCTCAGGAGTCAGTAGAGCTTCATTTGCTCCAGCTTACTT
This sequence comes from Neopelma chrysocephalum, assembly GCF_003984885.1. Taxonomy (NCBI): domain Eukaryota; kingdom Metazoa; phylum Chordata; class Aves; order Passeriformes; family Pipridae; genus Neopelma; species Neopelma chrysocephalum. The sequence continues at coordinate 31,871,728 of NW_020897691.1, forward strand.
TCCCTCACTAGGGACACACTATTGTTGCAGGAAATGGTGGTGTGAAATTCATATGATGCATTCTCATTGTGTGTGAGGAGCCAGAAGGTGCTGTATAATAACTCTGTACACTTTCAACACTCAAAAAGTTTAGATTTTAGTCTGTCATTCCGGTGTAAGAATATATTTATACATATACATATGTGTACGCATGTATGTGCATGTCTATTAATGATGTATCTGAGCTAGCAACATTATTCTCTGTGCTGCAGTCGTCTAAATTTTGAATTTCACTGTTTTTTAGTTAAGGAAAAATCATCATGGTTCTTCCTATCCAGGAAAGAGTCTTTAAGGAAGAGGTACACAGAATATTTCCTTGCAGCTGCTCAGTGCCTGCCAGATGATATTATACACCACCACATTACAGGTAAAATCTAATTGGGCTCTCTCCTTTTCTGTCAAGTGTGTCTAAGACCTTGGTGTTCACCAAGGGCAGAATGCACCTCACATAGCCTGAGACAGTATCTAGCCTCCTTTTATAGTCAATCAGGAGAAATAGGAACTTTCAGGATATGATTAGACCTATTTGAAGTGACAGACATTGGGAAGAGATGAATTGTTCTCCCCAGTGCAACTTTTTCTTCACTGTATTTAGGCAGCTGCTTCAGAGAGAGACTTTTACACTGTAGGTATCTAAACTGAGGTAACATGAATGCATGTTTCCCTATGATTAATGTCTATATTTTCTCAACATGAATATGGGGATGTGCTTCAAACTTCAGAATAAAATAATACCAAGTGCTAAAAGGTACTGGCTGGTGTGTTAGCATACTAATGAGGGATTTAGTAGCCAAAGTCACCAGACAACCTTGTTATCTCAAATTCCTCACAACTCTAATGTTTCTTATCTACACTGCTCCTTGGTGACAGCATGGAAATCTGAGTTTACCAAATTTCACAGAGGCAAAGACTCCAGAGAAAGAATGTTGCCCCTGACTAAATAGCCTTTGACAGTGCAGGGGTGGCACAGATTATGTCAAGCTTGACTGTTAGAGTGAATGGTACTTTGTGAGGTGATGCCAATTGCATCTGTTTGCCCTATAGAGGGGCAATCAGTGTTGGTTTGCATATTACATATCTCCTCTTTGTCTGATTACCTTTCTGAAGGGCAATTCTCTATAATAATGTCATTTACATAGCAAATGGGAAAGTTTCCTTGTTGCCTTAAAGAAGACTAGAAGCGGAGGAGAAAAAACAGTTAACTTTCCTCCTATGATGATGAGTTGCAGATTGAAAAATACATATTTTTAAGGCAAGTAGAAATATTAACTGAAAAACTGAAAATTATTTCTTATATTGTCTGTGTGGACATATCTTTCTATTTTTAGGAATTTCTGTGAATATTTATCAGCAAGTTGTCTATTTTTCTGAGGGGAATTCCATCTGGGTGAAAGGAGTTGCAAATATGTCTGATGTATCTGACCTAACGCTCTTTTATGCTGGCTGGGGGAATATTACGTCCATCTCAGTAGACTGGCTCTACCATAGAATATACTTTGTCATGAATGAAAAGGTAATGCTCTAGGGCTTACTTAATTTTTTACTTAAGTTGAACCATTACTGTGATTCATTTTACATGAGAAAATGCGGTTTATATGTAGATATGTATACACAAAATATACTTACAGAAATATATTTTTAACTTCAATAATATCCACATATTTCATAATTTAAAAAATAAGGAAGACTTGAGTATCAGGTCATATTTAAAGTAACTGCCCTATGTGGAACTCTGTCTCCTTGTCTTATTTTTCTCCTTAGGACATAAGTCTTTTAGTTTTAACTGCTTTGTTTTTGAGACTGACTTCATGCCTTCCTCATACCCAGTATAGGTACTTTGTTTGTCCACTTGGTTCCCATCTAATCTGTTTGGTTCCTACTCTGCCTCAGGAAGATGATCAGATAACTAGTTAGTGATTATAATGCCCTTCATAATTGACAAAAGATGTTTAAGAGGGAAAGTGTTTCATACAATGATGACAGCTCTGATTACAATGGCTTCAATCTGAAGTAAAAATGGAGATGGCAATCCTGCACTTGATTTCCTACTCATAAAACATCAATTACGTTAATGGTAAGACTCTGAATGTACTTATGTAGTCTCCTGCTGTACAAAGGACTAGAAACTTGCCCTAAATAGTTAGTGGGGCAATTTTTTTTTTGTAATCCTCTTGTCATGTCTGATTTTTCGCTTGCTGCTCAGTGAACAGGGAGGAGGAAAAGCAGTAGTGATAAAAAGACAAACTGAGCTGCAGATGAACAGACTGATGGCAGAGAGTTCTGAATCCCAAGCTATTGCTTCCAGAATCAGAAAAGCACTTCCCTTCCCTGCCAGATCATTTTCCAAGTGTAGTTTGCCTAGACCTTCAAAACTGGGCTTTTCCCTCCAGCTTAGAGGTAGGAAGAGAAGATGACCGACAGAGAGCTCTTTCAGGGTAAGCTGTCATGGCTGCATTTGTGCTTGTGTACAAGTGTTATATTTGGCTGACTGACAACTCAGGAACCCAGAAGGACCTAGGATTGTGAGAGACCTGTTTCATTGCCTGATTCCCCTAAAGGAATCTTGGGTCAGCTTGTTTGCTCATTAGCAAACACCCTATGAATGCATGACCAGTTTTCCTTCTCATTTGCCAGATACATGTCTGCCATTTAGAGAACTGCACGGTAGCTGAAGACATCACTCCTCTTTATGTGACATCTCCTAGGAAGGTTATAGCTGATCCCTATAATGGGTAAGTGTCCTCCTTTGAGCACTTGATGTCAAAGGTGCTATAAAGCTCCTCTCTAAATTTCTCCACTTCATTAGTCATCTAGGTTCCTGTTTCAAGCACTTGCATTAGCAAAACAGAAGTGCAATTGGTAACAAATAGCAAACTACAAAACAACTGGAACAAGAGTGGTGCCATGCAGTGTTGTTTTCTGCACTTTATTTCTTAGGGTGTTAGTAGAGGAGATAAAGCATTTCCAGCACAGAAATTTGAGTTTCAGAAATTTCATGCTTTTATGAATATGAATCTCTATGCATTTTAAATGTTCATGCTTAACACTTGAAATATTATGGAAGAATATTCTCCAATAATCTGCTATCAAAATTCCCAGAAAGTAAAAATTTATGTGCTTACTTCTTGAAGTATATATATATTAATACTGCCAAAAGCATTTTCCTGTTGTGCACAAACACAGGCACATCTCTGAGCTGTTAAAATATTTGTGTGTCACTTACAGAGTGCTTGCACTGTAGTTATTTGGGTTTATTTTGCTCCATGGCCAGTTATATTTTCTGTCTCCTGGAGGATGGCATATACAGAGCAAACCTTCCACTCTTTCCTGGCACTGCCTCCACAGCTTCACCAGTAGTGAGATCCAGTGCTCTGAGAGCCTTCATGATCAACTTCCAATCTAAGAGACTCATTTTCTTCAACAAAACAGAACACGCTTTTGTGTCAGGTTTCCTTGATGGTTCAGAATTTCTCGTGCTGCGATCACACATGCCATTTAATGATGTGGAGAGCTTTGTTTATGAAGATAACATATTTACAGTCACAGATGGCTCTGCAGTTTTTCACGAGGAGGTCTCTCCAGGAAGTTCTAGCTTCAATGAGTATACTGTGGATTGCAATTTGGTGTATCCAGAATACTTTGGCTTTGGCAACTTGATTTTCTATGAGGCGTCAGCTCAGCCTTTTCCTTTACCAACTACTCCTCGCCTTGTCATGGTGCTGTTTGGATTGGACCAAGCTGTGATCAGCTGGAGACCACCTGAACACAGTATTGGAACCAGTAAGTTCAGTTGTTTCTCACTGAAAGTCCACTCCTTTCCTTTCTAGAAGAGTAACTTTCTGGTTTCCCTTTTCTTGATTTGGGCTTTAGTGACTTCAATAGCAGGTCCTCACAGAAGTTGTGGAATTACCTCAGTTTGAAAAATGTAAGCCATAATTTGCCAGTAAAATAGCCAAATTGTCTGTCTGAATTAATACAAGTGTATATTGGTAATTCATCTGTCCTCTCCAAGGATTTTAAGCAAGGCTTCATCTTAAGAGTGGTATGGAGTAGCAGTAATGTTGGTTGCTGATATCACACAGAACATGCATGCCAGAGATGTAATGACTTTTGATCAGTGACTGTGTTATGGTTTCTGTCCTCTGTGTATGAGTCTTTGACCAGCAGAAAGTTACCTGGTTGGGGAAAATTTTGTTCTTCCAACTTCATTCTTCATGGGGGATTGAACCCCTGCTCTTGGTTGGTCCCAGAGATGAAGAGTGTACATTTTTACTTTATCCCTCTCCCAATTCCCCTGATACTGGCATTTTTGAAAGGAATCTCCAATACACAGTTTTCTCAAAGAATGTGTATCATCTGTTGCAACGATTTCTTCTGTAATAACATGATTATTTGCTTCTCACAGGTTTATCTGCTTGGCAGAAATGGACCTATGATGTGAAAGTGTCATCTCAACACCCATTTGAGGAGAAATGGATTGTCTCAAATATTAGTAACACGAGGTTTACAGTGAAGGGTCTGGCCAGCTTCAGAGTGTATGAAGTGTCAGTTAGAGCTGTGTCTCCTGCTGGTGCAGGGCCATGGTCAGAGTCATTTAGAGGCACAACTTTAGAAGAAGGTGAGAATTGCTTTGTCACATAGGAAAAATGAAGAACGAGTTTTGTATACAGATCTCTACCTGGTGAGGCCTAGACCTTGGGCAAAGACTGCAAAATAAGGGACAGAGAATGGTTTGTCTTAGAAACATTAAAGAACACAGGATAAATAAATTTGCTTTTAGTCAAAGTAGTGAGATTCTTAAAATAGTATAATGGTGTTAAATATTATTTATGCATTTAATATTGCTACTTATCTACATTTTTCTAATGCAAATACACTATCAAACACATTATTTGATACATTATCAAATTAACAGTATGAGACGTTATTCCTTTCCTGTGCTCTATAAAGAACTTTCTGTGTTGAAGTGGTTTGCACACTTGGGGGTTAATGACAGTTCATGGAAAAGTGCAGCTCACTAAATGCTGAAAATCCTTGGTTTGAGCTTAAATAATGAGAGGAAATGTATGTGTGTGAGATGTCTGAGATTTGTAGGTCTTTGGAATGTTGTTTGAAAGCTAGTTCACCAATAATAACCTATGTCTGAGGGGAAAATACCTTTCGGCTTAAGGTGCTGGACTGGTTCTTAAGATTAGGGGTGACTTTTGCTTGACTTTGGTAAGGCCGGGTCAAAACACACAGTGGTTTTTAAGCACCTAATAGGATTTCAAAATGCCTTATCGTTCTGTGTCTAAATCTGCCCTTAACCTCTGAGTTTGTCAAATCATGATACTTTCATGCATTTCTTTGTCTGCTATTCCTTAGGAATAAGTGTTAAGGGTGCTTTTGTAGCTTTCCAGAAATAAGAACCCCGTTACTGAAATACAAATATTATACATATAATTGCTTCTTAGTGTGCACAACTGCTGTTTTCTTTCTTTATCAGCTGAAGAAGATCCATGTATGTTGGCAGTGGGGCCTGAAGGTCTCTGGAAGCAGCAATTGGATAGCTATGGGCCAGGAGAACTCCTCTATCCTCATATAGGAAACATTTCAGGTGAATACTAAGCAAATTGCATGCTGCTGTTACAGAATTATTGGAATTTATTAGGTTTCCATAAATTTCAGCAGCAGAATTGAAAGACAAGAGTTCTTATTGCAGCAGTCTAGACTTGAATATAGTGCAGTGCAGTGCAGTGCAGTGCAGTGCAGTGCAAGAGTTTCACTGAGCCAAACCTTTGTCCTCATTCTCTTCTATTTTATGAGTCAAATGAATCCCTAGTGAAACCCTACTGACATCACCCCAGTTACAGCAGAGCTAAAATCAACTCTCTGACCTAAATAGTTATGTCTACAGCATCCCAATATATGCTTGTCATACATTTATAGTCATCAGGGCTATATATGTATTATTTATATATATTGTATTCCTATAACATCTATCTTCATGTTAACTGAGCCTAACTGTGGATTTGTATTGATTTTTAGAAAGCTGAAGTGTCTGGCTACATTTTATTCTTTAAAAAATATGGGGGTTTTATTAGCATGTTTGTGAAATGCTTAATATCTTCCTTTTTTTTTCTTCAAGACCTCGACTGGTATAATAACACTCTTTATTGGAGTAATTCCATGGGGGAAGTTCAGACCTGGTCATTTAACATAAGAAAGGGTACCACTGAGAATACTTATGTACCTGATGTCAGAGATGCAAGGATGTTGGCATTTGATTGGTTGGGTCAATGCTTGTACTGGGCTGGCAAAGCAAATACGGTAGGTATAGTTGCACTTCTTAAGAGAAAAAACCTCCATTAAGTCAACAAAAAAAACCTGTAAGGCAGAATTTAGAAAGATAATCCCTACTTCTTGCAATCTGAGATGCATTTGAACCTTTGCTACGATAGTGTAGAACAAGGGGGTCTTTCTTTCTTTATGTGATTTTCCAGAGTTACACAAAAGTTTGGGGTAAAATGTTCACTAACGTTCACTAATCCAGGATAGTGAATTTACCAGGTGCAAAAAAGGCAAATCAAACATGCTATCAACAGTTTTGTTGGATTCAACATTGTAAAAATAAGAGAAGATAGTGAAAATGGAGGCCACCAAATTGATCTTAGCTAAGAAGTAGATGAACTTTATTTTAATCAAATTTGACACTATTTGTTTACACTGAGATTTTCAAGATTGACCTCTGTACTGTGATATTTTGCAGATCACTGCAGTTAAAAAATAATTACAAATGCACTTTGTACACTCTTATATCAGGAACACTGACATGTGAATTATTTAAAAGGTATCCGACTTCAAAATTGTAGTGCTAATTTATGCAGTGCTGTCAAATTATGCCTTTCATTTCTTGTAAGTGCAAAGTCAGAAGCTGTTTTAAAAGCTGGAACTAGAAGGCCAGATTTCGCACTGCCTTGCACCCTCATTTACACTTGTGAATAGTGAATATGAAGTGGGTGAGAAACTCTGTCAGACAGAAGGCTGCCAAAACTGGGAAAACGAAAGGGGAAAGCTATTTCAGCTTTTTTCTTTTGTTACTTTCTGGCAAAAATTAACTAATAATTTTGAGCTATTCTTCATCCTTATACTTTGAATGCAGAAGGTTTAGGCTTTGAAAGTCTAAGGCTTGCATAGGCTTCTGATAAACGGCTGTGGAAAAGTCGCCAGTGTATACTCAACTGATCATGGCTGATGATTTAGGTGTGATGCTAAAAGCAATTCTTTTGTCCCTAGATATACAGAAAATCGCTGGAGGGGGGCCATATGGATGTTGTGGCTCATGTCATGCTCCCAATGAGGGATCTAGTAGTGGATTCAGTAAATGGCTATTTGTACTGGGCCACAATGTATTCAGTGGAGAGCACAAGATTGAATGGAGAGGAGTATCTGATGTTACAAGAGCAGCTACAGTTTTCTGATAAACAGGTGACTGGGGTTTTTTTGTTTGTTTGTTCGGGGTTTATTTGAGTGATGGGGGGATGGGTTGGTGTGTGTTTTAGTATTTAGATCTCTTGAATATAGTCAGTGTTCATGGTTGCCAAAATTGACATTTTATTACCAGAAGAATAACATGCCTTACTTGCAATAGTTTTGTATCATTCTGAGAACATGGTAAGAATTAAGTAATGTAGTAGCTGTACTAAAACCGTAGCTCATAATTCTGAAATCAGACATTTGCAATAAAATGTGACATTAGAGATCTCTTTGTGGTTGTAATGCTGCTCCTTCCCATATGTGAAAGGTACTTGTTTTTCCCCAAACAATTTAAGTCTAATTGTCACTTCCATCTTTCACATCAAAATAAGAAGGCAGAGCTCCATAGCATCCTGCCTATTTTGTGATGTTGCCCAGCTTTCAGGTCCTGACAGGGCCAGTTTTGGGGCTAGACACTTGCCAGGGACATCAGATTTGCACTTCAGGCCGCAGAGGTGCTGCTGTAGAGACAGGCTTTGCCTGTGGTGACGAGAGAGGGGGAATGGCAGCTGGTGCCATACTTGCACTCAGCACAGCAGGTCTGTGCTGAGGCCTGGCACAGCTCGCTGCTGCTTCTGCCACAGTCCTGATGAGGGTGCCACTGACAGTCTCCATTCTGCCTCATCCTGTCCCTCCTGTGGTGCCAGGAACAGCAAGTCCCATATTTTGAGAATTGTCAAGGGTCTCCTCTCCCAACTCACCTCTTCCCTTCCCCATTTTCTCTTTATCCTTTGCCAAGTCAGATGCAGGCCTAGCCCCAGCTTGGTGCCTCTTTCTTTGCTCCAGGCCCATGGGGAACTCCAGAAGTCTGTGAAGAGCAGAGCAGCTCCTCAGGGAGAAGGAAAGGGGGTTTCTTATAAGAGTGAGTAAAGACATTGGACAGTATAGAGGAAAAAATGGGATGAGAGATTATCATTTTAGTTGTATTAGGGTGGAATACTCCTCCTATGTGCAGGAGTAGGCTGGTATAGGGCAAATAGAGATGCCATTCCCACCTATGGATCATCAAAGACCCTGCAGTTTATGGGAGTTCATTGACTCCCCTTCCCTACCTGAAGACATTTTGATGTTCTCTGAGGCCTGCATAGACAACCTCTGTATCTCTGTTGATCTCTCCCATGCCTTTTCTTTTCCATTCACCCTCTCTGAAGTCCTATTAAGTCTCTTAAAACCTTGGTTCACTGCTGGCTCCTCATAGATCATTCTTGTCTTCTCCAAAACCATCCTGCCTCTGCCTCCACATAGGATTTGTCTTCATTTTTGCTAGGCAGGATTCGGTGTTGCCTCTGCAATGAGGGATCTCTGAGACTGAATATTTACCTCATGAAAGATTTACCAAGATCTTAGCAGCTGCATATTCCTCCCTCCTTCCCTCTCTCCCTCCCTCCCTCCTGTTCTTTCTTCTTCCCTCCCTCCATGTACCTGGAAGAAAAGTGATGGATGATCCAATTCCACGGCAAGATAATCCCTTACTCTCTTAAAAGGGACTTGAGAACTTTGGGAATCAGTGCAATTGGGATTGTAGACCCAGTGGTAGCTTTGAACCTTTTCCAGGTTGTGTCCTGAGCAGGTCAGGCTGAGGGACTGTTCCATCTACTGCACTGCTTTTACTCTATGTAGTCTCTCTTGAGGGAAAGCTGAATGCTCCTCAGCTCAAACCACAGCCTGTGTGGGCTTGTACACTCTGTCCTGAGTGCTGGAGTGAGACATAGTTTGACTGCCACAGAACTGGTCAGCACAGATATATTATTTGCTGCAACAGCTTTCTTTAAAACACAGCTCATGATAAAGAAGCCTTTGTTTTTATTCCATCTGTTATCAAATTTGTGTTCCCATCTTACCTGATGCCAGATTCTCTGTTAAAGACCCATTACAATTTTAGAGATCTATCTTTCTTAGTTAGCTTTATATCGTTCCCCAGAACATTTCACTTTTCTTTCCCAAAGGAAAAGAAGATGGTGTTTCTCCAATTATAAAAAAAAGCCAGGCCTGGTTTAGCCCATGACAGGGAATTAACATTCAGAAAGACCAGCTAATCTCACAGGTCTGTTACATTCCTCAGGGCTTGGGAAGAAGGAAAGCTCTTTCTGGTGTGGCATCTACTCTACTTGTAAACCTTAATACAGAAGAAATGGAGAACTTTTGTACGTGACAGAAATGTCTGTGCTGCAAAAGGTCAAATATCTTCCAGTATTAGCCTCCCACCTCTCTGTTGAAGGTGGCTGGTGTGGACTGTCTTCATGGGAAAATATATGCTGTACAAGCCAAATGGCACACTTAGACTTATCACATATCTTCCAAATGATCTGTTTCAAACAACCTACACCTTGCAGTTTATTCTAAGAGGTGAATACTACCTTCCTTGTCCTTCTCTTTTGATTCACTACCTGCTTCTCTTAATCGCCTCATGCTAACCTCAAATTTCTTGTTCCTCTTTTCAAGAACCTTGGCAGCAATGAAACTTCTTGTCTGCTCCTGTCATTTTTTTTCTGCACCTTTCTCTATGTCAGTGATATCAGCCTTCAACCATCCACTTATTCACACCTCCTACAAGCAAGCATCTCCTCTCCTGATTCTCTGCTGCCCTAATCTATGCACTGACTTCCTGAACTCAACCTCCTGCTGTGATGCATACAGGAAAAAAAGCCAACTAAAAATACCGAGATTGAGAAGTTACCAGTTATAGCTTACAGGTGTTTGTTTATTAAAATAAACCCCAAAATAAACCCATCAGAAAAAAAAGGGCAGCACAGCATTCTTTAATGGCAGAATTATTGAGCTGGTCATATTGTCTCAGTATAAAGATGCAAATATATGTTTGCACAAGTACTAACGTGTCTTCCTTGCACAATGGAGTTCTTTATCCAGGAAAGAGCACTTCTTACCTCAGTATTAAAAGACAGACGTAATCATTAATTGTTGTTATTCAACAGTTAAAGCATGTTTTCCACATAACTGTTTCTTACTGGTGTTACTTTTAGCTTGAGCGCTAGGAATAGGAATTGAAGTGACTACTGTGAAAACGACAGGTTTTCTAAACCAATACAAAGACAGAGCTTTGAAAGTCTAATTTCTTTGGCAGGAACTAGATCCCTTTATGACAATTATTTTATTTTTCTATCAGCTATTTAGCTTAACTAGTGTGTATTGGCATAGCTTGATTGATTTTAGCAGAGCTATTCCGGTTTATACCAATTTAGAACCTGGCGTGGAATTTTCAAAGCACTTAGTAAGCCATTTATGCTGTACAATGACTGGAACAAACGTCATTTGTAAGGGAACAGCAAAGTGCACTATATGGAAGGGGGACAGGACCCTCTAGGTGTCGTCTCTTAATATTTCTAGTCAAAGGGTATTTCAAATAGCTAAATTTATACTGCATCTTATGATGTTGAGTTACATCGCATCATCACAACTACATAATGTGTCCAGAAACTAGTACCTCTCATGAACTGGAAAAAGTTTTCCTGTTTTTGAAGCATAACAGAAGGGGAGATATTAAATTACTGTCTAACTCCTGAAGATGAATAATACAATTATTTATTTGCCTTTTATTAATGGTGATACCAGGGATTAGGAGAAAGAAAATGGACACACCTATGGGAAAATATAATAGTTGTAGAAAAAAAATGGGGCAAGGACAAAAAGCCCAAACGTTTAAAGAAAGCAAGATAAATTCCGGAACATGTCATTTGGTGTTGAGCATAGGAGGGAGAATAGGTAAACAGGATAAAATATAACGTGGTTAACTAAATATACACTCAGACACGTACATGCTGTGAGATATTTTTAACAGGACAACCTACGGGAGCAATCATTCAAACCTTGATTTTCTGACATACAATGTCAACAGAAATATGTCAAGAATGTGATTACATAAGGAGCAACAGACAACTAAGTGATATAGCATTTGCTTTCCTGTCATCATCTTCTGCAGTTTATTAATGAAGAGTTAGGGAAAAAAAAGGCTGTTCCACTTACATACATAATGGAAATTTAAGCTTATAAAAGAATAGATACAACTAGTGTTTGGATGAGAAGTTTGAGAGCTGCTGGAAAACATGTTCAGTAACAACTTGTAAGCTGTGTTAATGATATAACATAGACAAAACTTGATAACATTCAGCAGACTAACTTGTGGAAGCAAATTCTTTTTTATTTGCAGAACAGATTATTAGATGTCTGATTTCTATTACTGTTGCATATGGTATTGAATCTGTTGTTTACTGCAAAAGCAAGAAAGTTCTATTTTGTATATTAGATCCTATGAAAAATAAACAAAAAATCTTTCACTTTACTTAAATGAAGGTAAAACATTGAAGTAATGAATAGGAAGATTGTTTAATTTCCTGCACACCCCCTCTTTTTAAAATAATGCATTATTTGTTAAAATATAAATATTTAAATTTCCCACTTAATGAAATAAATCAATAAAAATTTTGCACCTATTTTTCATAAGTAATGCAACACTTTATATATTCTATGTATAGAATCAAAGCCAGAAAACAAAGACAATAGATCTGAAATACTTCTTTTAAAAGGTGATTCTGACTTTCAGACTGGATATCAACCACCTATTTCAGACAAAGATTGTTAAAATACTGGAGGTATTCTAGAGATTTTGATAGGTAGTTCCATTAATCACTTGATACACTATTGCCATCCTATCTGAAGTACTCAGATACTCTGAGGATAAACACTGTGACAAGTGTTAATAAAATCCTGTCTTGAAAATAATCAGCTGCTATAAATAGGTGTCCACCAAGCACTTGATTATTTTCTAGAGCTATCTCTTTTTGTGTTAGAATAAACGCTCATGGTAGTAATGTTATTTTTCCAATAAATACCCATGCATGAAGTTGTCTAGACAACAGTTATGCCTAAGGGCTTTTACCTCAGAAGTGAAGATGTGTTCAAATTGCCATTTGGACTGTTTTTTTCTTAGGTGGTTGGTTTAACTTTGGATCTCACCCAAGGTTTTCTTTACTGGCTTGTGCAAGATAGTCTATGTCTAAACCTATACAGAGCTTCTCTCCGCAAAGAACAGTAAGTAAATATATAGCAGAGTTAAGAAAGTCTGTATTTTCTAGCTTTTGTGATATTCTTTGAGAAAAAAAGAAATTATCCAATGCTGGACACACTATTTACTAATTTAACAATGAACAAAAAGAAGAGCTAATGATCACAATTGGCTGATTGCGAACTACATGTTGAGATGGTAACAGTCTTACAGTGAGAGAAACACAATGTGGAAGCTCAGCTTAACTGAGATCATGTTCATTAATGTTTAGACTTAGCTTTAGGAAATAATCACCATTTATTGTCTGTTTTATCTTGGCATTTACAACATCTGACAGTTTCCAAGTGCCTAGAGCTCTGTAACTTGTTCATCTTGCATGAAGCTCAGGACTCAAATTGACATTACTTTCTCATCTGAGCAATCAGTACTCAGCAGGCTTTCGTCTTGATCATCCTGAACATGAAATGTCTGCAAAAACATAACAAAACATAACAAAACCATGTTTATGGGTTAGCTTGAATACTTACTAAGACCTTGAAAAAAGTGGTAATTTGTTCTCAAGTGCCAAGTGTATGATGAGTAGTAGTTTGTGAAACTAATCTTTTGCTCCTTTCCATATGGAGAATGCCACTATTTTTTTTTTTAAGCATCAGAATAAACTTCTTAAACTTACCTGAACAGCATCTGTATTTACATGTGCTTATAATGTTGCAGGATGGCTTTGTGTGGAATCAGCTGAATTTTCTGACTCATTTTAGACTTACTATGATTAACAGTAAATACTTAAAGAATCAAAATATGTTGATTAGTTTTAGCTGGAATATGCAGCCCCATTGTGAACCAATTGGCCACCATAAACCATTGTTCCTGACATGCCAGAATACAGAGATTAGAAGTAATCCATCCTAATGGACCTGCTGGTGTGTCAAAGCTTTTCCAAATTTGTTTTGGATAACATGCGTCTAAGCTTAAAGGCATTTCTGAGATGGCAAAATGATGCCTCTAACAACATGTATAATCTCTTACACAGAAGATAAATTGGAACCTAAAAAGGCCTTTAAGTTTTGACACACAATATACAAGGCAGATTAAATCATCAGTGATCCCAGTGGAGGAAAATGTTAATAGAATTTAATAAATAAAAGAAGGAAACCACCAGGGTCAAATTCATCTGGGTTCCTGATATAATAAAGTTGAATGTATCTTATTCTGTAAAGTAGACTCTGTTTCAGTGAAATTGCCAAGAGAAGATGAGCTGATTGTGCAAAATATTCACTTTTCTGCATCAGAATATTAAACCATTTTATAATTGTTTTCCAGTGAAATCAAGGGAATGAAAAGGGTTTTTTGTTTGTTTGTTTAGGTTTTCTTGCAGGTGTTTCTGCAATGTTTCATATCCTGAAAAGTTTCTGCTTTAAAGAGCTTAAAGAAAACTTTTTGTTTTCCTGTCTCCTACATGAGTATTAAGAATTTGAATTATGAGAAACTTATAAATGTGTCAAACATTGCATAAATCTGTTCTCTCTACATGTGTGCTTTCAGTTTGCTAATTTCATACATGTTTTCACAGTTGTGGCAATGCCATAGTCACAGAATTTGCAGCATGGAGTACTTCAGGAATATCTCAGGGTGCACTGGAGTACTACAGTGGTCGTCTGTTCTGGATTAATAGGTTTCAGTTCATTACAACCCAGGAAGTAAATCAGAGCCTTAGCATTCCCTTCTCACAACCAGCAGAGTTCACAGCCTTTACTCTTGTTCACCCATCACTTAAACCTTTGCCAGGTACATTATTTTCTTTATCTAAACTCCTCAGTAACTCCTCACTGCCAGCCTGCAATTCTTCATTCTTGAAATTTTTTAGTTATTTGACAAAGGATAAGGACAAGTGCAACTTCTTAATAAATATATCAGGATATACCTAGTTATTGTGGAATTATAAAAGCTGATGGTATGGGTATGGATAAAAAGAATATGTGGTGGTGTTATTCATTGTTTCTATTTTAGACAGTTTATAGGATTTCCCATAGTACTTTAATGTTTTACATCAGGTTTGAAAAGTCTACCTATTCCTCACATTCTTTAGGTTATAATTATTTCTTCTGTTTATGGACAGGAAATTTTTCTTTTACACCAAAAGTGATTCCAGATGCAGTGCCAGAGTCTTCCTTCAGGATTAAAGGAAATTCTTCAAGTTTTCACATCACTTGGAGTCCCTCCACAGAGGTGGAATGGGGAGCTGTCTTTTACTGTGTGGGATCAAAAGCTCTACAAGTGAGGATATTCATGCAATCCTTCCCTATTATCTACATATATTACTGCATCTACTTACTGATATATCTCTTTTTAAACAGAAATTCAGTTTGTTTCTTCTCCAGCATTTACATATCGGTCAAGAACAAAACTAAACTGTAAATGGAATGCAAGTTGTCCAGGTTCTCCATCACTGCAGTCATCACAGGAGGAACACGGGCTTAGCAGTAGCTCTGGGCTAGCAGCTGGGGTGTGAAGAACCAAGCAAGGAGTTCGCAGTGCTCAAAGATGTGTGAGAAAGCCTTTCACGGTAACTCAGAGAGAGAAGTGTCCTCTGAGCTGACAGTGGGACAGCCTTTGCCTGAATGTGAAATCTAGCCCTCACCCACATTTAATTTTAGTGCATTTGGCAAGTTTTTCTTTAAATTCAGGGGGCCTATTGCTAACACTGCTACACATCTCTACAATACCACAGGAGCTGGTGAAACAATGATCACTCACAGGAAGAGAAGCTCTGTTTTGATTTAGTTGACCAGCTTGCTGAGGGAATTTTAGAAAACTTAAGGCCTTTCTGAGTGGGAAAATAGTCTTGCTTTATTTTGTTCTGTTTTATTTCATTCACAGTCTCTGAAGAGTAAGCAGTGCCTCCATCCCCATAACCTGACAGTGCCATCCTACCGAGTAGATTGGCTGGAACCATTTGCACTCTTTGATTTTACCGTTACTCCATACACATACTGGGGCAAGGCACCAACGACATCTGTATCTCTTCGAGCCCCTGAAGGAGGTACTAAAATTTTAAATCCCATTCCTCACTTGTAATGGGTGCTGGGGCCAGGTCTATGTCAGCAAGTGAAACCCTGGAGAAGGATAAGCAGCTTTCAGACCTAACCAGCTGTAGGCAGAGTTGCAAGGACATATTTCTGAGCATCTTTGGCAATTATCTATTGCACACATAAAAGCATACAATTGCAGTAATAGAATTCAGAACAGAAAATGTATGACAACATATCCGCCATGTGCTTATGATCATGAGCAAGAAGAGGAACTCAGATCCATTGCAATGAATATCAAAGGCTGCATGCAATATCTTAATTACTTATTAGATTTTTAGTAAATATTATGCACTTTTTACTTTTGATTCAGTTTTTATTTTTTCTTTTATGCACGTCAAAGTTAAGTTAGCTAAAATATATTGTTGAGGGACTGGAGCATTGAGAATGCTTATGAGACACAATAGATTTTGAAGTGGATAGAAGAGGAGATAAGAGTACACTCTGTGTTGTGAAAATTCTTGCTACCCCATAGCTAACTACAGAACTTGGGTAAATAGATATGTCCCATCTCAGTGCAGGAGCGCATATGTTTATACAACTCTTTTTTTTGCTAGGCAAGTTAAATTCAGATACCAACACACCAGTGAAAAAGAGAAAGGAATTGCCATGAAGTTTTAGATAATCTTCTGTAGTTTACACCTCACAAATTGCTATTTGTCTCTGTCAGCATTCGGGTTGTAAAGCTCTGGCCCAAAACTAAAAGAGCTAACTATGAGGTAGAGTTTGTGTTTTAATAGGAGTATTGGTTGTGTGGTTTTCATCTTTTCTTTTTTTTTTTTTTGGATACAGTTCCTTTAGCACCTACAAACCCTAGAATATATGTATTACAACATAACCTACATGAAAGTGATGAGAAAGTCCTTGTGGAGTTCAGGTGGGACAGACCTGAAAGAGAGAATGGAGTATTAACGCAGTTCAGGATTTACTATCAATTATTGAATCAGAGTGGCACTGCTGACGCTTTTACAGAGTGGAATGCAAGCAATGTTAAAACCACCCTGATGTGTTTTTCCCTCAAGAATGTGCTTCCCAGCCTCACAGTAAGGTTTCAGGTATGAAAAATCAAGCTTATGTCATGCTAGACGGTAGGTATTATCAGTGCAGTTTGATATGTCTGCCTAGGAGATGGTATTGGGCTTGGGGCAAGAGCTTGTGGTTTCTGCAAGGACTCACACATCTTCCATAAAAAAAGATTTCCATTTTAAAACTTGTCAAGAAGTCATAGTCTCATTGTGATAAAAGCTTTGGAACACACAGAATGTGTGCTTGAAAGACAAGTTAAAAGCATGAGACCAGGTAGTAGACCAGGTACTGATGGGGAGAACACCGTGTTGGTTGAACTGTCAACCAACAGTAGAAATTGCTCCAGGCTGGGGAAAGAGGCAGGATTGTCTGGAGTCCTTTGAGCTCTGATCGTTAGACAAAGCATGGATTGCCACTCTCTAGCACACTGCTTAAAATTCTCTTCATAGCCACGGGCCAAACCTGAATGTCGCCTTTGAACTGACCAGTACTTACGTCAAACAGAAGCACACACGTGTATTCCTTGGTGAACAGACAGCGGATCTACTGGTTTTGTCATTAACTATGACTTTACAGACTTTCAAGTGCAATCATTTATGCTCTTACTTAACATAAGTAACAATCTCCTGTCCCACAGGTGCAAACCTTCACCTCTGCAGGTCCAGGACCTTTGTCTGAAATAGCAGAGAGGAATACATCAGGTATGGATGATTTAGTTGCCATCTCATGGTTTGTGTGCAATAGCTGGTGAAATTGATAGTACAAGAATCTGGCAATCTGATAAATAGCCTCCAACACTTTATGTGACATTTGTTCCACCTTACAGCAGACACCACAGAGAAGAGAGTTACAGCTTCTGACATGAAATGATGAACACATTACTTATCATTAGACTAAATTTCAGGAATTTCAAGCCTTTCCTCAAAACTATGCTAAATTAATTTATCTAGTCAACTCCAGGAAATATGGCACAGTGGCTTTTGATCTGTAATCTGCATTCTGCTAGAGATCATAAAATATTTCTAATTAGGCTGTGAATAGTAACCAGGAGAGTTAGAGATGTACTAGAGATCATAGGTTATTTCTAGTTGAGCTGTTAAAGTTAATTAATTGAGCAAATCTGTTTTATCATGCTTAAATTTGTTAGGTAAACATCCACAATACCATTGAAAATATCTGAGGAATTGATTGTGATGACAAGGAGGCATCTCATTATTTTATTTATTTACTGAGAGCAGAGCCATCATTTATTTATTTATTGTACTTGCTTTCCTTATGAATTACTGTGATTATCTAGAATATTTTTCATAAATTCTACTGTGCTCTTTTCCTTCCAGATCTTTTCCCTGTCCCAACTCTTATAACTATTACTGCCAACAACTTGTTTTTTACTGACATAGACAGTAATCATACCATGTGGGAACTTTCAGCAAAGACAAATGTAAAGGACATCTGTTATACTGCTAATGATGACAAGGCATACCATATCGTAGAAGATTCTCTTTTTATTCTGAATATGCAGAATGCTTCAAAGTTTCAGGTATTCCTATGTTCATTCCCTTACTTGAGAGAATCTAGGAAAGTATGTGGCCATAATAGTCATTATTTTGTGGCCAACTGTGTTTTTGAAAAAGTTAAAATCTGTGGAGTATACCATTGATAAAGTTGTCCTATTAATCACAAATAGCTTTACTGACATCTGCTTTGTTGATATTTAATCAGATATTTAATTTAAAATTCACACTATTAAATACAAGAAATTTATGTTTTGTAACAAATTTATGTAATTTCATTTCATTCTGACTTCAAGAATACATGAGCAATATGGAAGCAACAATTATTATTTTTTAAACAATAGTTTGTATAAATATATAATATTATATATTTTATATTGTATAAATATATAATAATTGTATGAAAATATTACAATCTTCAATCCATGGCACCTCTTTATATTTTGACTTCTACTTCCCAAGTAGACATTTCTTTCAGAAACAAATCTAATTTCATTACGTTCTAGCATAAGGTTGGAAATTTCTGCTCTTAAGCAGTTTTAGTAATATTTTTATTTTTTCTTAAGTTTTTCAAAGATGCATATCTTCACAATGTCACAGCCATAACAGTTGACTGGATTGCAAGACACCTCTTTCTTGCCTCGAAAACACCATGGAATGAAACTCAAATATTTGTTATTTATCTTGAGCTCAAGAAAAAATCTCTAAAAGCCTTGAACATGCAGTTGGGCAAAAGTAATTCAACTGTATCATCTCTGTTGTCATATCCTTTCTTAAGGTAAGGCGTATATTACCAATAACTTTTTAAAACATATTTTAAACATGATTTTCATTAAATCTTTGACTGTTAAGGACCAAAAAGGACTTTTTATAGTATGTGAGTCTTTGGCATTATGTAAATCTCAGAAATTTTTGGGTGTAGTTCTACTTTTATACAGCTAGTTGAGCTTGGTCATATCTAATTTCAAAAGATGTCTGTGTTTGAGTAAAGATTTCAGATCATACTTAAATACTGACAGGTTTTTCCATTTAAGTAATGCAAATGAAAGTCAGCACCAGACAACAATTTTTTACAGTAACCACTTTATTCAGAATAATCAGTTATTGTGACCTTCCATACAAAGATAACTTGTAAGCCCTTGGAATCACTTTGCAAGTACACTGCTGTAGTTACCTCATTTTTAAAATTTGGGAGGGTGTTGGCTAATAACTCACAGGACTGCACTTGGGGCAGATTGCTCAGATTAAAGTTTTTCTACTGTAAGAATTGCATTTTATTTGATAGCCGCTTGTACTGGATGGAAGAACTTGATTATGGGAGCCGCATGTTCTATTATGATATTCCAAATAACACGGTGCACCACATTTTGGGATACATATCGGTAGAAGAACAGATGAGGAACTACTGCACCTGTAATGTGGCAGAAGTAGAACTAGGAAGATCAATGAGTATAGATGTGTCTGACTCCAAGAATCCCCAGCTTCTCTTCATCAGAGGAAGAGATGAAATATGGGCCTCAGATGTGGACGGTTGCCACTGTTGGAGAATTGCCAAAATACCAGATTTTCAAGGTCTGAGTGCTCTGTTATGTTTCTAGGTAGTTTGTGATTCTTGCTGTCTCTTACATCAAACAATATTCATTTCCGAATACAGCAGTCATGGAGCACATTATTTATAAAACTGATTCATCTTTAGTCAACACGGACACAATGTTTCCAATCCTGTACCCTGTTGATACAAACTGGGAGGAAGAGCAGTGTGATGGAAGTATGTATTCTAGTAAGATGTAAATCAAATGAGATGCTACAGCCTCAAATGCTACCCGTCAATAGATTTCACTTAAAGTATTAACACTTTATTTTGCTAGGGTTTCATATTATCTACACCTATTAGAGTTTATCTCAATGAGAAAATATAGTAACACATTAAGTCATGCCTGAAAATGGCATTGCAGACTTCAAAATGTGAGGAGGGTACTTCATTAAGGTACGGTCTTGTATGACAACTTATCTATATTTCAGTTCTTGTAATAACACCTAATCTTGGTTGTTTGGTTTTCAGCTCAGTTCTGGAGGAGTGCTGGTAAAGCTGTTCTGTTACCAGAGGAGCTGTCTTAATTGTTCCTGGGAGATGGCAGATCACAGTGGTTTACATCTTGGAAAAAAGATGAAAATTTCTGTAGACAACTCTTGCTTTCATGTTTCATTTCTTGTGTTTGGTGATAGATTACAGTTCTTATAATTATGGATAACAAAACCCCTTCAAATCTACACTTGTAAACTGAAATAACAGTGTCTCACCTTCATGAGATCTACTTGAAAATATCAGAAATCTCTTTTCAAGGGGTCTTTGAAGATACACTATGGCTAAGATGTTGACTCAACCCATGTTGACTCACTGTGAATACAAACACCCATCTACTTTTGTAAAATTGTTTGCTCAGGGTTGGACTCAATGATCCTTGTGGGTCCCTTCTAACTCAGCATATTCTGTGATTCTGTGATTATAAAACTTAACTGTGCAATGTTTTCCTACAGGTAAGAAAATCGGCAGCTTGACTGCAGATAAGAAATTTATATACTGGAGTGCAGAAACAAAGGAATACACTGAAATTTGGCTAGTAAATAAAGAAAGCACAAGACACTTTCTTCACAAGAGACAAAATCATAAGCTAAAAATCTTAGCTTACAGCTCAGCGGCACAATTGTATCCAGGTAGAGGGGATTTGGGTTCTTTTGTAAATGTAACCAATATTTCAGAAACATGTATTTAAGTTGCTGATGGTGCCATGTGTATTTATGCAAAGTATGCTTCATGGATTCAGGTACCTTCTACAGGGAAACAATTTGCGTATTTTTAAAAGGATGAATATAAGGACTGGCTTTATGTTAGATCACATGAAAAGTCATGATGATGAGTATTGCCCACATTTGTTAATGCCAAACCATGCCTATTTTCAAAGTTGTGTCAAACTTGGATATTTAGAAAAGGTAGTGCACACTAAAGCACAGAAAAAGAGCAAATGTGTTCCACAGAGTGTTGTAGCAAGAGTTTGATAATGACTCCTGTTGTGACACATATTTCTGGTTTTGTTCACAAGTATATAAAACTGAAATAAAAAGGTCTGCCCTTCCAAAGACAAAGAGATAAGACTATGATTATTAAAATTATTTATAAAGAAGTACCTGAGAGACAATTATACGTTACATTATAGTAGACCCAAGCTTCAGATAGAATGCCTAGTATTTTAAACAGACCATTGTAGAATGATAATGAAAGAAATAAAAAAAATTAGTTTTAATAGAAAATTAGGATTCATGGTGCCTATAGGGATTATCTTCGTAAATGCAGAGGGTTAGAATATATTTAAAATAATTCTTTAATTTCAGTTCTGTATAAAAAAACTGACAAATACACAAGAGAATGTTTTAACAAGATAGAATTCATTGGAATAAAACAATGTCACATTCTTTTGGGTAGCCAGTAGCGTTACTCCTGCCTGCAGCTGCTCTTACCAATGCCCAGGCTATTCTTACCAGCACTTTGGGCATGTTTGTTCTCATGAGACCTGTGTGGGTTTGGCATTGGTGCAGGAACCTGGTTTGGCCCTGATGCAGAATGTGCCATTCCCTGTCCCCAGGTGATAGGGTTTCCCGCAAGAGGCCCAGGCTTAGGTGGCTTAGAAATGGAAGAACCAAATCTCAGTCCAAATGGATTATTTCTACCCAGAGATTCCTACAGAGCTCTTCTTATTTACATAGCTGCAAATACATTTGGAGGAATATACAACCTTGGCATCTGTGGAGGAGGGCAATAAAGAGAATTATTCAACAAGTTTACAGTAAAAGTAAGTGAACATACTAAAATAAGAAAAAGAAAGTTCTCAGTAGTGAAAGTAAGTGGTGTATATGTGGAAAAGTGATGTTTGTAAAGACCACCTGGGTTGACTGACATGCCTTTTATTGCTTTAGTGATGTGAGCAAGGAGTACTTGCTAGAGTTTCCTTTCATTCTAACCTATTTAATTGCCATCCGGAGATGTGATGTCAGTTGATCATTTGACACATCAGAAGTACTTGGTGAAAATTATTGTCTTGTCACCGATTCTCTGAGAGAATGATTTCTCTTCAGAGTTAGAAGGAAGGGGACTGAATATGTAGTGAAGGATTTTCTTGACAGGGTAAACATATTTCTATGGAACTGCCTGACAGAAACTTTAACACTGAAAGTGACTCAATTCTTTATTCCATCTGGGACTTTTCCCATGGGAGTTTTACTACTCTAGGTAGATATAAAATTGACAAAGATTTAACCTTACATTTTCTTCTGTTAAATAAGACTTTTTTAGTTGCTTTCCCTTCTATGCATGAACCTGACTTTGATAGGAATTTCAGGGTTGCTGATTTAGGAAGAAAAGATCTTGCCTATGAGGTCAGCTGTTCTGGCCTAAGGGCAAGAATTGGTCCTTGTACCTTCTTCCCTATGCACACGCCTTAATCTTTTCCTTCTTAGCAGGAAATCCATTCAATATATCTTTATTTTGTTTTTGAAAGTATATCAAGTGATAAGGGATTTTTTTTTTCTGTTACTTTTTGTTAACTGTCAGAGTGTAGTTTCATATTGCTTTCTCCTTACAGACTCCTTTTCTAGTTCCAAAATTTGTCTCTCCTTCCCTGTTGTTGCTTTGCATGTGGAAAGATGCTTGAAAAAACCCCCAAACCAAAACCATTTAATTGCTAGAGAAAGGTAGTCTCTATTCCTTGTCACAGGAAATATTCTCTATTTCCTGTGACAAGTAAGTTTGGGCTTATCAATATTTACTGCCCTTGATAACACAGTAACTACAAATTGCATTTCCATTTTCTGCTTAAAGAAGAACATAAATTTTATTAAAACTGTATCTTATCAAACATAAATGAGACTTCCTTTGGTGACCATTATTTTTGTGTCCGTGAAAGTCATCAAATAAAGTATATTCAGGTGGGTTTTTCTTCTGTTTTGGTTTGTAAAAGCAGAGAGAATACTTTGTAGTTATGCCTTCTGCTAAGAACAGTGGTAAGATCCCATGCAAGTTTGGATTGATCCAGCCATAATTAACTTTTTTTTTTAATTTTATCTCTTTCCTAGATAAAAGATGCCTGATGGTATTGCCAGACACTGAGAAACCTACTATCCTTGCTACGACCAACACCAGTTTTACATTAAAGTTACCATCTGTCACACCACAGCAGCTATGCCCTGGCATAACACAGCCTACACTGACATACCTGGTATTTTTCAGAGAAATGACTGACAACTGTAGGAACTCAAGATACTGTTTGTCTGCTCTACAGCAGAAAACATTGGTATGGCTATTTCAGAACAGAAATGCATGTGATATCGCATATAAACAGGGAATATGATATCACTTGTAGTAATTTTATAGACCATTCTGTAACTTTCTATCAGTGAGTTTTTCCATTTCTCTGTCCCAACAGTAATTCACCTTTCTGTCTGGTATTTGGTAAGTGGTAGATTTCTTAGCTTTCCTTTGTGCAAGTACTCCTCTACTTTTCAACATGTCTTTGCTAAAATCCTGCTGAAATAGATCATCAGTTTCTACTTGTAAAATGAGTGGTTGTGGTTGATATTAATCTGTTGAAATAACTCTTGAAGCCATCCAGCAACCAAATAGCTTGCCTTTATGTTCTTTGTGGTAGTTGTACTTCTGTTCATAATTTTTTCTTCTTACATTTTTTTTAACTTTACCTTTTCTGGAATTGCCATTGAATAGTGTGGTATTACACTTTGGCTTGTT
The DNA here is from genome assembly GCF_003984885.1 of Neopelma chrysocephalum. Taxonomy (NCBI): domain Eukaryota; kingdom Metazoa; phylum Chordata; class Aves; order Passeriformes; family Pipridae; genus Neopelma; species Neopelma chrysocephalum. The sequence goes on from NW_020897691.1 coordinate 31,895,725, forward strand.
TTTGGGTGTGTGCTTTCTTTTCTGTAGTGACCTATTACCAAAACTATGATTTTAACATTCTTTTTTTAAACACCAAAGTATAGTACAATACAAAAGAACTACTGTATTATTTTTTTTAACTTGCATTTCACTGACAGATGTTTGGGTTGACATATGACTCTCTTTTCTAAGAATGTATGTTTATTATCTGATTTCTAATTACAGGAATTTCAGGATCCTATTGCTGTCCTAGACAACCTAGAGCCATTTTCAAGTTATGCCATACAAGTAGCAGTGAAAAACTACTATTCAGAAGAGGAAGTGCGGCCTATGGGAAAACACACAGTTGGCACAACTCTATGTGGAGGTTTGTTTCATATTTTATTCTGATTTTGAACAGAATTCTCATCTCAGTTAAAGAAAGGTATATGTAAGCTTGGTTTGTAAGTCAGGAAGCAGACAAATTGTCTGCTTAAAATTTAACCTGTGTAGATCTTTACAAGGTTTTGGCAACCAGACTTGATGAATTTGTAAGATTCATAAGACACATACGTATTCTTTAATGTTTTGGCTTGTTGGCTTCCTGAGGAAAGATAAAGTATGGTTAAAATTGGGTAAGCAGTTGCAGTTTCTGCCTTGGACCACATCTTTTAATAGGTTGTATTTGAATGTATATGTGGTTATGTATGTTTAAATATGTGCGTTACATATTCATTCAGCATTAAGATTTTTTCCCCTTGGCTTGAAATCATTCTCATAATTACTGTTGCTTAAGGTCATGCAGATTTGTTTTGTTGTGAACCAGGCTGAAAAGACAATGCTTTGTTTTTACTTTTGGCCTGAATGACAACAGCCCGTTTTCAGTTGGCTTCAAGAATTTTGGTGTACCCTTTCAGTCCTTTCCAGACAGGAAGAAGAAAGCTAGGACTAGTGCTTTGCACATGAATGTTCACTCTGTCATTTAGGGCAGAGTGGACTGGTTAGAGGTTACCTAAAAATTAACACATTGGTAAACTTATCTAATTATAGCAGAGTGAAACTAAGAAATCTATGTGTGAGTGGATAGGTGAGAGACATTTTAGTGAAGGCAAGAGGTCAAGATAAGATGTTAAGTGTGTTGGGTTGACCCTGACTGGATGCCAAGTGCCTACCAAATCCGATCTATCACTCCCCTCCTCAGCTGGACAGGTGAGAGAGACTATAACAAAAGGCTCATGGATTGAGATCAGTCACCAGTTACTATCATGGGCAAAACAGGCTCAATTTGGGGAAATTAATTTAATTTATTACCAATAAAATCAGAGTAGGATCATGAGAAATAAAACAAAACCTTAAAACACCTTAATCCCAGCCCTCCCTTTTTCTGGGGCTTTACTTCTAGTTTTCTCTACCTCCTCTCCTGCAGTGGAGCAGGGGAGGTGCAGAGGAAGGGTTGTGGTCAATTCATCACATGTTGTCTCTGCCACTCCCTCCTTGTCAGAGGGAGGTCTCTTCACATTCTTTCCTGCTGTAGCATAGAGTCCCTCCCATGGGAGACAGTCCTCCATGAACTTCAACATGAGTCCTTCCCGCAGGCTCCAGTTCTTTACAAACTGCTCCAGCATGAGTCCCTTCTACGGGCTGCAGTCCTTCAGGAAAAGGCTGCCCCAGTGCAGGTCCCCTGTGGACAAAAGTCACAAGTCCTGCCAGCAAGCCCTCTATAGCATGGGCTCCTCTCTCCACAGGTCCACAGGTCCTGCCAGGAGCCTGCTCCAGCACAGGCTTGCCATGGGGTCAGAGCCTCCTTCAGGCATCCACCTTTTTTGGTGTGGGGTTCTCTAGGGGCTGCAGGTGCTCCACCATGGACTTCGTTGGGCTGCAGAGGCACAGCCTGCTGTTCTATGTTCTTCACCATGGACTGCAGGAGAATCTCTGCCCTGATGCCTGAAGCATCTCCTGTCCTTCCTTCTTCACTGACCTGAGTGTCTGCAGAGTTGTTCCTCTCACATATTCTCACTCCTCTCCCCAACTGCAGTTGCACATTGCTCAGCACTTTTTCTTGTTTTGCATGTGTGTGTACTCATGCACACGTATACCTGTCTTCCAGAGGAGTTGCTTTTGTGCTTCTCTTCAGATAATTTTCTCATAATTGGAGTGCACCTGCTGAACCCTCTGAAAACATGGAAAACTATTATAAGAGGTAGCTATTCCGTGTAGTATACATAGTGCTTGCTCTTCTGTTGTATCAGGTTTGCTCTGTAGCTGTCTCCCATTTATTGTGCCGGGTGTCGCCATCCAGTGTCAGCTTGATCCACATAAAGTCATCACTTGCATCAGGCACCTCTGATAATACCTAAGTCAGCAAGGCAGAATTATAGCCAAGTCTATGTGGCAGCAAGTCTGTGCTCTGTAGGAAATACTGGGGAGATCGTACCTAAGGATGCTTGCTGTTGAATTCACAGGGATATGGGAATGCTATGGACCTCATCTTCACTAGTTTTCCTGCCTGGCTCTTGTTCTGAAGAATTGGAGCAGTTTTTCTTTGAGAAGTCACAGTCCACCTGGAGAGAATTGGAGCAGTTTTTCCACCTGAGAGTCACAGTCCACCTGGTCCCTGGGCATTGGCTCACTTGGCCCAGGTACAGCAGGGATGGCTATAGTTACATACAGCTGTGCAGGCTGAGCAGCTATGCAGATATTGTGACATGCAGTTAGGGTGCTACAGCAGGATTTCTAAGGTTTCCCCCTCTCTTTCTTTACCTCTCCTTGGCTTTTGGCTGCTTCAGAAGGTGCTAAAGTAAGTAGAATTGAAATAAGGCCAGTCATGCTATGTTTTTCTTGCTTGCCTCGATGTCTCTCTCCCCTAGTGATCAACTATGTCCAAGGAAACACTTTATTCAAAATACCTGGCAACAAGTTCACGCCAGGGGTCCTGTTTCCTTTTCTTCTTCCTTTGGGGATGTACTCTGTGATTTCTTTAAAGGTTCATTTATAGAATAAGTAACCTCTCTTTCTGCCACCATTGTCCACAGGAGAGCATCACCTGTGAAATGCCAGTGGTTTCTCTTATGCGCAGATCATTCTCTGGTTTTTGTCCTGGGAGCAGTCACATTTTCCCCCTCTGTTTAAGAGGAACCTCTTTTCATCTTTCAAATGAAAGTGGAAAAGAGGTGCAGGCATATTGCCACTCTTCTTTTGGAATCCAGATATATTATACTTCGGAAGTTCTCTTGCAACTATGCTATTTTTTTTTCCTCTCAACAGTCAGATCGCTTAGCATCTGCAGCATCAAGCAAATAGGCTCTCATCCTATGTGGATCTCTGAATATTATGAGCCAGTGTCTTCTACCATGTCTTCAGTGACAGGACTAGAGGAAATGGCCTTAAGCTGAGACAGAAGAGATTCAGATTAGATATTAGAAAAATTTTTTTCACTGTAGGGTGGTTAGGCATTGGAATAGGTTGCCCAGGGAGATGGTGGAGTCATCATCCCTGGAGGTGTTTAAAAAGCATCTGAATCTGGTGCTAGGTGGTTTGGCTTAGTGGTTTAAGGGATACAGTGCTGGGTGGATGGTTGGACTGGATGATCTTAAAGGCCTCTTCTAACCTTGATGACTCTATGATTCTATATTTTCTGTATTCTAAGGAATCTATGGGTTAAAAAAATAGATTTCAATTCTTTGCATAGGAATCCATATATATATAGTATAAAATTAGTGTGACATATTGATTGAATAACATTGAATACTATTGGGATGTGGCAAGAATTCACACCGTTACTTCTTTGTATGGTTAACCGATCCATCCTGCAGCAATGTGCGCCCTTTCAGGGGTGAAACATAAGGGTAGCAATGAAATGGGAGACTGAATTGCTCCACTGAAATGGAATTTTTCAGTCTCAAGTTAAAATGAAACATGAAACTCAGAATAGGCCTCTCTAGCTGGGGCAAAACAAAACATCCGGATCAAAATAAAGTCCTAGACAAAAGCCAAACCAAATCAAACAACCAAGCAACCCTCCCCCTCCCCCCAATATCCCAGCCCACAAACCCTGAGCATTTTTAATATGTATTCATATCAACACTCAGAACGCTTTTCACAATTTGTTGAAAAATTTCCAACCAGCTGTAAATAGAAGGTATATGTGTCCTGACACTTATGTTCTCAATTTCATGAATGTAACTGCTAGTTTAAATTGTAATTAGATGCTGCTAGAGCCTCTTGAAGTGTGTACACTATTTTACACCTCTGAAGCTGTGTGAATTCCTTCTACCTTTCTCTCAATTCTGTAATGAAGTAAAAGAAGCTCAGATTAATCTGTGCTTTCCATCAAATAGCAAGATAGAGGGAATGAAAAAAGAGGAAGACGACTTAGAAAAAATAATGCATTGCTCTTGCCACAGAGTGTCACTCTTACTCCACATATGTCTAAGCTAGAAAAATGAGAAGTTTGTCTTCTTTATTTGTCTAGTTTCTGCATATTTCATTAAATAATCTACAGTCTTGCTACTAGGACATAAATGATAGCATAGGGTCTCATCATTCTGATATGTTGGGAAAATAAGCGAACTTTTACCTATCTGGACAGTTCAATAGCAAATGAACTTTTCAATGCAGAGGTGGGGTATGCCATATACTATTTCAAAGTCTGTGACCTTAAAGCTTCAAAGGAAAGGTTGTTTTCTCCAGAACAATTAGTGAGTAACCAGCTGATATGGACATCAGACCAGCAACCCAGTTTCTTCCTTTCACAGCTCAGCCAGATCATGTTTTTCCAAGTAAAATTGCAAATGATGGCAAACAATGCTTAGTTTTTAATTTTCTTCCATCAGAAGTTTCTGTTCAAGAAAAGACTTTCCAATTAGAATAGTGCACAGGTATTTTTTTGTGTGTGTGTCCAAGTAAGCACCATATTAAACTCACATCTGAGACCCCGATTAGGAAACCAAGAGAGAGCAAGAATTCAGTGATATGACTATAAATGTAGTGGTAGAGGACACCAGATTTTTTGGTATTTTTTTGTCTGCTTTCATTGTAGGATAGCTAAGAAGATACTAAAAAATCCCTCAAAATATTTCAAACTTGTCTGCAGTTGACTGACTATACAAGAATACGAGTTTTACATGTGTAAAATGTCAGTCCTGTAAATTAATCATATTCATACACATCTAACCCTATTCTCCTTCCCTGGTGACATTTCTTGACTTCTTTAAAAATAAAACAGACAAAAAACCCTCTTGTGAGATCTGTACCTAAAAGAAGATTCATTTTTCTTTTTATTTCAGTACCAGAGGCAGTTGATACAATTAAAACATTAGTTTTGTCTGACACCACTGTCAATATATCTTGGAGTGAACCTCTGAAGCCAAATGGACCTCTTGAATCCATCCGCTATCAAATCGCTGTCAATTCATTACCTCCTGTTCCAGTGACACCCTTGCGAAAAAGTGAATTTTCAAATGGGATGCTTGCCTGGTCTGTCAGTGGGCTCCAACCTGGAATAAGCAATTCATTCAAGGTATAGTTGCAAGTGGTTTTATTGGTTTGTTCACTAAACTGCAAATGTTTTGACTGCTCTTCTGTAAAGCAGACAAATAAAAGTGTCCAGTGTGGATTCATAACAAAATGTACTGCTTCTCCCTTTACAGATGAAGACTTAAAAGAAAAACAATAAATGATGCGTCTTGACAGCAGAGCTGTCAGCAGAGTGACATTTTCAAAAGCAAACAAGTAAACATGTTGTCTGCAGAATGTGCTCTGGGTACATCACAAATAGTCACAATGTGGTTTTCACAGTTGGGAGAATATTCAGATGATGGCAGGAGGGGATCTGTTCTGGTCTTAATTTGATTTTGTGCTTTTGTTAATGACTTAGATGTTACAATGAGGAATATACATATGTGTATATACATATATGTACATATATATATGTAAGTATGTATGTATGTATACACACGCCTACCTAAATACCTGCATGAGTTTATGCAAGTATGCATACCCAAACATAGGTCATATTGGACTGTGGCTTAGTGAAAGGCAACATCCTAAGGCACCTCCTCACTTTGTGTTTTTGTGGTTCTAAAGCCGTGCCTAACATGATGTGACATCTGCATGTCTGTGTAAGACTATGTGGCATTTAAGAAAGGTCTAGAAAGAGAAAAGTCTTGGTAAGAAAGCTGAGATGAGAAACTAAGAAGAATCTCTGAGGAAGGGAAAGGTACTCCATGCCCTCCAGGCCATGAACTTCCAGCCTGAAGATGTGTAACACTGCAGCTATGAGGCTTAAAATCTTTCTACACCTATATCTGTATTGCCTGAACACTGTCTTGTTTGAAAACAGCTAGTCTTCTAAACATTTCGAGTCGCTAAAGCAAAACTGCCTTTCCAAGTGGTCTGGTATTGTATAGTTCGTTCATTTCCTTACTAGGTTCTTGCTTTTCATCCTGATGAGAACTGGTTTTCTGAAAGTGTCCCTGTCATTGCAAAAACTTTTGAGACTCCACCTGCACCTGTCAACATAGTTCCCAGAAATACAAGTTTCCAGCTAGAATGGAGAGCTCCTCTGCACATCAAAGAATCCAGCTTCTGGTTTGAGCTGTGTAAGGTAAAAATACCACTTACGGTTTTTGTTCATACTAGAGTGAATTTAAGCTACTCTGTCCCAGTGAGCAGGACAGGGTGGGTGGCAGGATGTACATGAAGAGTCTCAGTGAATAATTTGGGCATGATGATGTCAGTCTTAGTGTCTCAGAAGGGGCAGGATGGAGTCAGCATTTGCCAGGAACAAGGAGGAATGCAGCTGGAGCATTTAGTACTCACAGTGCCAAAGGACATCCTGGATGACCCCACCAGAATTACTCCTGCGTCTCCGATTTCAGCAGAGTCCTCTCCCTGTTTCCTCACTGCCGTGCCCCAACCTGGCTTGCAGCTATAAATCCTATGTTTGCTCTGCACAAGAAAAAGAAGAAAAGGGTTTTCAGCAATAAATATTAGCTACAGCCTAGTATCTGAATTTTATTTTCCCATGATAGAGGCTAGGAAAAAATGCTAGAGACAAAGACAGATCCAGAAGTGCAAAATGTAGAAGTAAGTGCTAGAGTGGCAGCAACATGGATGAAAACTTTAGATTTTAATGCTTGAACCAATGAACACTGAAAAAGTCATGCTAAGCTGAATCACATAGATTCTTTACTATATAAAATCAGATTCATTAGACTTACACCAAAGATTTCCCTGCCCTAAAACAAATGTCATAGTACAATTCCTCTAAACCACCTCCTTTCAGTTGTGTCATGGCAAGCTGAACTCATGGGCATATCATGGTGATCCAGAAATACAAGGAGAAGGCTCCTTTTGGCTGTGTAAAGCGGTCACTTACTCTATTGATCTTTATTACCGGCAAGACTTGTAGGTCTTCTGAAAACAAAGAAAAAGATTAGAGTTTGTGACCTTGGTCTCTAAGAGGACAAAGTCCCATGATTGAAACAGCACATGTGTCATATCCCCATTACAATATTAAGAGGTGGAAAAGTACTTATTCTACCCAGGAATAGAACTGTGACTTCAGAAGAGCAATAAAGTTGACTATGATGATTTTTTTTTTTTAGTGGCCAACAAAGAGTGACTGGTTTTCTCCTGCAAGCACTACGTGCACAGCAGATCTTGTTTACACATGCAACCTCACAGGAACTCTTCCTTCAACCAACTACTTTGTAAGAGTAACAGTAGTTTATGTTACAGGACTGAAAAGCACTTCCTCTTCAACAAGTTTTAAAACTACAGGTAAGCACTTAATGTAGGATAACAAGATTTTAAGACTGTTTTCAGGATGCAAATATTAAACATGATATTTTCTAAAATTTAGCAGGCAATTTTCTTATACTAAGAGCAAATAGTTGTGCGTGTTTGAAAAAAAAAAACACAATATCATACCTTTGAAAGTAATAGGGGGAAAGAAATGAGGTTTATTTCCAAGTGGAGCAGAGGAAAAGAGTGATGGAAACTGAAATGAAATGCCTATACGGATATGAACTCGTTACCGGTGAAAGGCTACATGGGAATAAAAATTTTGAAATTTATCCATTGCAAAGAGAAGGCCAAAGATAAATTCCAGATGGGGGTTATTGCTGTAGATCCTCCATCCTTTTGTACGTCTAAACACCCAGGTGCACATCTAATTTTTTTCTGTGCCTGTTAGCCCTTTGTCTTGCTATAAACACATTCTAAAGGTCCTGTTTCTTTCCCTGTTTGGCTTAAGCTGGTGTTCCTAGTAAGCCAGGAGTACCAAAAAGAGCAGAAGACACTAAAAACTCCATACAGTGGGAAAAGGCTGATGATAATGGAAGCAACCTGATCTACTACATCTTAGAAAGCAGGTAAGCTATGCATGCAGGTACCCTTCCCATAGGTAGCAGCCCAGAAAAGTCCGGTGTGCAGGGATTTCCAGGTTGGCTGTGATGGGAAGAGCGAAGTATCTATGATGCAGAAGGCCCTTCTCATTGGGATCTCTTTCTTAGATAAACCAAGTAGCCATAATTTCCAGAAATTCCTGGAAAACTTAGAAGAAAATGTACACTAACAATATTTTCAGACCAACTTTGAAATATGGTGATATATTTGGATCTTTGTCCAAAGTGTATTAGAAGATTCAGAGATAATTTCAAATCACAAATTTCAAGTATGTAGTATGTATTTTTGGCTAAAAATACATGTATAAATATCTTAGTGTTCAGAGGACTCATGAAAAGGTCTTATAATGTTGCCAGAAGTAGAGTATTCCCACTAACATGGGATGACTATTGTTACAACTTGTCTCAGAAGGGAAGGGTAACCCAAGTTCTTATTAATAAATCCCTTGAGGTGTATTAGAGTGAAATGACATTGAATAATCAGTGTTTGCAAACATATGTATGTAGAGTTTATTTTGGAACAATTTTGTTTCAAAGGTAAACAGGTATGTTGCCATTTTGGGTGTTATCATCTATAGGAATATAGCAATATTAAAGCATAAAAATAACACTTAAGGAAATGCATAAGGGAGAGAAAGGGGAAGAAGGGATAAAGTTGGAAATATGTATATAGTCACAGCCCACTGGATCAAGCGATGAAACTTGGTAGTTACAGCTTCCATGTCAGTTGGTTGATGTGGTGGTCTTGGTCTGTTGGGGCTGGGGGAAGCCCCCTCCCCAAACTCCAATATTTCATGAGTAAATGTACACTTCCAGCTCAGGTGGGAACACTTTGTACCTCCCCGAGGCAGGGAGTTTTACCATGGATCATGTCACAGGACATGTCACAAGTTTTCAATGCTCCTCCAGAGGGGTTTTCACAGCAGAGTCATCATGTGAGGGAGGACATTGGCATGATAAGAAGAATTTTTCCCACCTTGCAGAATTTGTCTCTCCTTAGTCTCTTTCCTTATGTGGAAATGCAGTTTGTAGTTTCAGGTATGCCTGCACCCGGGATAGTTGGACAACAGCACCCACTTATCTGATTTGAAGGTCCTTTCACAGTAGGCATGTTCAGGGAGGGGTAGGCTTTGCTAGGTGAACAGTTGTTTCTTTGCAGATTGTAAAAGTCTTTTCGTGACCTTATAATAAGCAAGTCATTAACTGTTTCAGTCTCTGATAACTATATAATTTTTAAAATGCTCTGTCATCAGATACAGACTGCCTGGACTATACATGTCACACTAGAGTGCCAGTTCATGCTTATTCCTGCATTGACATTGGAAGGGCTGAGTGGGCAGGTTAGAGTATATTGCTGAGGGCAGTGACTCTGAAACTTCTAATTTTTTGACCATGACTCTGGAAAGATCTGTTTAAAGCAGTCAGAGCAAAGCTTAATTAACCATTATTTAAAAATGAGGAGAGTCCATCTTCTGAGATGTCAGCCATGTCATTGTTTGAAATCATTACTGATGGAAGTAGTTTTTTAAACTCAGCTATTATTTCTTTCTTCTCAGTTAACTCTCTACTTATGAAAGCTAAGAACTGAGAGCACTCCGGAGCTGGGCACACTTTACCTATATAAGTTTTCACCCAGACATATTTTCCTGGTGCTGTAAGCTTCCTCTGTACAGCTCTGTGAGCATGCAGGAGCACTGACCCACATGCTATGAGTCAACAATAATTTTGATATACCAGCAGCCAGTCTGTATCTGACTTACTGTGGATGGGTAAAGAAAAGTCTGTCTCTTGGCCTGTGTCAAGGTTGTACATTAGCTGCTGTGTTCTCCAGACTCCAGCTTCTTACTCATCTCTGGAGTCATAAAGCATCACTGAGGTGATCTTTTAATTAAATAAGCTTTTCTCCTTCAGTCTGAATGTGCACATGCTGATATATTTGACTGAGTTTCACTTTGAGCCTCGTGGCCCTTTTACATTAGGTAGAAAAATGTTAGGTCGGTTGCACAGCATTCTAGAAAACATTTGCATAGCCCTTTGAAACAACCACTTTTTATCATGCAGCTCTAGTAGGAATATTTGCACACCAAGGACATGAAAATATAGTTTTCCCATGTCTTTTTGGTTTAGAAGCATTTGAACTTTTTTCTGCATTAAGGTGTGTTGGGAGAATGATTGACATGCTCATGAAGGTCATTTCACATGATACATCATGGTCTTGCATGACATGAAATGATGTTTCAGATATGGCCTTTCAAGTTCTAATACATGGTCTTCTTTTGCTTTGTGAATAATCATCTCTGAATTTATTGTGAGCAACCAATCTCAGTCCAATGGGAAGGCAGCTAACTAAAGAATTGTGTCTTCACTGCCAATTACTTACTTCCTGTTTAGCTTGTGAAACCTGAGCCACTGAATTATTCTGGGCCTGGGCAATCAAAAAGCTATAATAGGGTAGAAAAAAAATGGTTACTTTTTTCTGAAAGCTAAATAAGAAAATTTTGAAATTGTGGCTGTGAGGCATACACTGAAACAAATGAAAGTGTGCTGTAGCTTTTTATGTCTAAAATGTTCTAGTATTTAATTGCCAGTGCGAAGATAAAGACGCATGATTCTTAGCATTGCTGAAATGGCATGTTACAATTTTTTGCTCTGTAGCCAGAATCCCACAACCAGATTGAGCTTTCATGCAGGCAGAAGGATGTGGTGAAAACCATAGAACTGAAGTGAAGAACAGCGTGGGGGGGAGCAGTAAACTGCCCTTGTGGCATTAATGACTTATCTGTGTTCTTGTGTTGTACATGTTTCAGGAAGCAGTCTGGCAACACTAGCAAAATGAAGTCCCTGTGGGAGGTGGTTTACAATGGCTCCTGTGGCAGTATTTGCACATGGAAGGCCAAGAACTTAGAAGGAACTTTCCAGTTCAGAACAGCAGCTGCAAATGCACTGGGAGTTGGCGAATACAGTGACACAAGCAAGAATATAGTTCTGGGTAAAGGTATGTCTCATACTTTAGTACTCTTTTAATTTGTTTTTTTTTTTTTTAATTCTAAGTAATCATACCAACTTATGAACAGAGACTTGCTATTTTAATAAAGATGTTGCTGCAAAGGTAAAGTAATGTGTCTAGTAGGTAATAAATGGTGATGTTTGTATGATGGAACTCAGCTGCTAGTGCTCATGCAGGCTCTTTTGCACAGAACACTGGGCCTGAAATGTACTTCTGCTCATTTGTACCAGTTTGTTTCTGTGGCCCTGCCACTGCTTTATGATATGATTCTTGAAAAGAGGCAAGTTCCCACAATGGGCAAAGATGTGAGGATTATTTCTTTCCTTTGGCCAGAATGTTAGACCTACACTCTGTGGGTGCTTTTGGGAATCCCACCTTGAGTGGTTAAACAGGTCAGCATTTTCTCTTTCTACGTATACTGTAGGTCATCACCACAGAAATGGCCAAGGTCTGGGGGAGAAGGATTAGTCTGACCAAATGCAGACATCCACATACAGTCTACAAGAGAGCTTTGTGCAGAGGAAGGCATTTACAAAGCAGGCTGCTCAAGGGTTCTCTCACGTCAGCTCCATAGAATTGAAACTGTTTGTATACACAGCCATTAACCAATTTTCCCCTTCTATTTAACAGAAGGCATGGGCACCACAGGCACCATCACTGCCATTGCTTCTGTGATTGGAGTTGTGCTGAGTTTGGCTGTGGTCTTGCTATTCGTTTTTGGTATGTGGCTAAATTTTTTGCATATGCTTGGTTTGCCAGGCTTCAGTAAGAGGCATTCCAGGTATTGGGAGATGATTGTCCTCCAGGTTTAAGGAAATGCTGAGCTATTCCTAGGATGGGAGCTGGAAGGAATTTGCATATTCTCATTCTTTGAGGCCCTAAAGATAACTGTTTATATTTTCAGTATCAAGGACAGGATGCAAATTCGTTCCATCCTCAGGCATTTCTTGCTGTTGATTACCTGTAGGGAAAGCACAGGAATGCTGAAGGAGCTCTGATGTTCATATGTATCCTCATAAAAACTTGTACCTTACAATTCTCAAGTTTGGAACTGCATTTATTCACGCAAGAGTCCCATTATCTTTCTCTTAAGATTTGTTCCTGAAGAAAGGATGTAATGATTACCCTGAGATGTACATGTCCACATCTGATGGTCCTGTCAGCTCGCTCCTCTTCCTTTCCCTGGGATGCAGCAGCTGCCCTTCAGGCTTGTATCCTGCCACATACAGAAATGGATGCTTGACTGGTTTCTCAGCACAATGAGCTGAGCATGTGTTTTGTGGGAAAAGGTTGACTAGATGGCTGGTTGGAAATTACTTGTATTCATGAGCTCCTTAGGGGCCATGTTGAACCAAATAACAAAAAGTCTGTAGCCTTTCAGCCTCTTTGCACATTGGGATGCTCTCAGAGTAAAATACCAGATCATCTGCTTTTCTGTTCCAGTATGGCACCAAAGCTGGAAGTCCAGAAAACAAGCCTTGCCTGGACGGATAATGTTTATCAAGGAAGATAAGGAACTAGCTCAACTCAGAAGGATGTCTGAGACAGTGGGAATAGCCAACGCCTGTTATGCTATATGGTATGTCCTCAGGGTAAATGTATTTTCAGGACAAAAACATGGAAGAGAGCTTCCCTGGACCAGTTTTCATCAGGGCACTCATTCCTGACACACCAAGGTAGAGTTAAGGGCTGCATCTGTGCTGCAGGGCAGGTCTGCTCTGAAGGGCGCCCTGACATGTGGTCTCCCTGGCATGGAGCCTGGCCTGGATTGCCCCTAGCCCACCCTTCATGCTCACTCTGGCAAGAAAAGCAAGTGCATGAGGAAGGAAGATGTTCTGGTGTTTTCCAATAGCTCCTAAAACATCCGGGCCTCAACTAAGCTTCCCTTAAATGTATCTGATGATACAAATAGTACCAGCTTCATTTGAGGAAGAATTTTAATAAGATTTCAAACATTTGAACAAGTGTATGAACAAGTGATTAGTATTGCTGTTTTGTAGTACTCTTCCTTCTCAGGCAGAGATTGAATCATTGCCAGCTTTCCCTCGGGACAAACTGAACTTACACAAATTGTTAGGAAGTGGAGCATTTGGAGAAGTGTATGAAGGGACTGCAGTAGATATCCTGGGAGGTGGAAGTGGAGAATCCAAAGTAGCAGTCAAGGTAATCATATCTGTGTATTTCTCTGGCAGTGGAATGGGATGGGCAGATAGGTTTGTCTTAGAGGTTTACCTGAGACATGGGTGTTGACAAATCTGGGTACTTCCTTGCAGCGTTTCTTGCAAGTCACTTAAAGCTGTGCCTATCTCCTTGTAATGATTTCTGGAAAATAATGTATATTTAAGGCCATGTCTATGTATGATTGCTTTACTTAAGTGCTATGTGATGATGGTGGTCATGACCAAAGTGTAACTATACTTTTGCTTTCTCTTGAGTAGACTTTGAAGAAGGGTGCGACAGACCACGAGAAGAGTGAATTCTTGAAGGAGGCACACTTAATGAGGTAGGGACAGCTCTGCCACTGGGCACCCTTCAAAGCCAGCATCATGTGAAGATGGTGGCCTTCCAGAGGAATGAAAGCAGCATTTTCCTCTACACAAAGTACTGTGGCACTTTTAGGGTGTTCTCCTGTTTCTGCTAACAAAGTAAATAACTACTGATGAATCTTACAAAACTAAAGCTATAAAACAGATTAGCAAAATTTAAAACATATATTGCAAGTTCAGTATGCTCATAACATGAATTTATTTGGGTTTGGACTGGTGTATTTTGGTATCCTTGCTCATCTAAGACTAAGTTAGTTGCTAAAGGCAATCAGACAACATTTGGCTAATCCCATTTTACCAAAACAGATCAGAACCAGCTGATGCCTTCAAGTTTTAACTTACTGTGGAAAGTGTTTCTAAAAAATGTTCATATTTACCACTAGAGGCTGCCACATACCTTTTCTATTGAGGTACACTTAATGCATCTGTCACCAAGAATGTCACATAGAAAGGTTTGTGTTTCAGCTGAAAATCTGGTTTTCCAGAGTCTCCACAGAAACAAGTAGAAGTACAACTGAAGTTTTCAGCTGGTAACATTGGACTAAGAGTGTAGTTTAATTTTCAGACACGCCTCTGCACTTTGACTTTTACTTCATGAATGAAGAATTAGAAGCATTTTTGAAAAAATTAAGGATTTTGTATCGTGCACAGAAAATATTGTGTTTTTAAATTTGAAATTGGTTTTCACAGCATTCTATTTTTGGTTATATATTTTAAAAAAATCTTGCATTTTTTGCCTAACTTTTTCCACATACTGTACCTGAATGGAGTAAAAGGCTTGTGAAAACCAAAATGTAACTGTGTCATTAAAGCAAAAATTAATTATAAACAGTAGCAGTTGTGTGTAAATGTCTTATAATCTCTCTTCAGTCTATCTAGCAGTCATAAACCCAGTTAAGGTCTCTTTTCTGTGTAGTATGGAAATTATATGGACCCATAGTTGAAGTCTCTGAAGCTTCCCCAATTCTACTTTCTTGTTGCACATAATAATCCAAACCCAGAAATCCTGGAAGAATATATAATTGAAAATTATTGCATTTAAATGTAAACATTAATATGTACACCAATAAAATGAGTCAGAGAAATTAAGAGAATAGAAAAGTTTAAGTATTATAGATTTCTAGTAGTCATTAAACAATAACAATAAAAAAGATATATTTTTATTATTTATTTTTTTAATATGAAAAATAACTTAGTTCACACATGGAGAACTTAATGATTTTTCTTTATGTTCATCTGTAAGGTCTCATAAATGAAATCAAGCGTAGAAAGGAAGAATAAGTAGGCCTGATTGTTTACAAACCTTGATGTAAGACTTATAAGTCCAACTTTTATTTTGCTTACCTTTTTGGATGTTCATTAAAATTTGGGTTGTAATGCTATGCATACTGGCCCAGTTAAGCTGGATATAGGACTATTTAGTACTTCTATTATTGCTATGCAGCAGTGGGGAAATTGAGTTGTCTCTATTACAAAAAGTCATTTGTTATTGGTAATTGGTGAGTCATTTGTGTACAGATATATGTAGGAAATCCTTGTCTGTATCCCATCACTTGGGAAGTAAGGAATGACAGCTCAGTGGAGAAAGGTCTGTATTGGTTGTAAGGAAAGTGCAGGTGCTCCTTCCCCTCTTTTTGTTCCTGAAAGTGCTAAAGTTTGTCTGATTGAGAGGTATGTGCTAGGGGCCAGGGGCAAGTGTCAAATTCTGAATCACACTTTTTGCTAAAGTTTTGCCCACACCTGAGATTACATGAATTGAAAGAGGTTAGAAGGAAAATGTCCCTCTGCTTTATTTGTTTACACTTATGCTTTTGACAGCATTTTGGACACCATCATTTTGGACACCATCATTTCTCCCAGTAGAGTCAAGTTTCTCTGATTGCTGGTGCAAGTGCTTTCACACAGTGGTGAGAAGCAAAACCATTTTCTAAAACAAGAGATGTGATTGTAAAAACACAGGCACTGACAGAGGCAAAAATATTCTTCATTCTTTAAAAAGTGCTAGGTCCGAGAGTGTCAATTCCTCTGTGGTAATCTTGGTCTTTTTAGACACACACAGACAATTACTCGTATACCTACAAGTATTTTTCATGTGTATTTTGTTTCTCTTGAAAATGTACTGTGAAAAATAGTTCCTCTCTGAATTATGAAAATTATATATTGC
This sequence comes from Neopelma chrysocephalum, assembly GCF_003984885.1. Classification (NCBI taxonomy): domain Eukaryota; kingdom Metazoa; phylum Chordata; class Aves; order Passeriformes; family Pipridae; genus Neopelma; species Neopelma chrysocephalum. The sequence continues at coordinate 31,911,808 of NW_020897691.1, forward strand.
ATCTTGTGCTTTTACCTTCCTCTGTACAGTTTTCTGAATCAGCAGTTCTACTATGAATATAGTAGTAAAAGTAATTTATTAAAATAATATAGATACTTTCAATGTACAGGTGGCAAATCACATCATTCCTAGAAGAAAATGCCATTTGACTACCTTTCTTTGTTTCCTGGAAATAGAATGAAGTGTGCTTTTTAATATAGGTGCATGTATTAGAGTGCCTGTCAAAGACAGTGTTAGCCTGTGTTTTGAAGGGATGTCCCTGAATTCTCTCCATGACTGAGCAAATCCAGGCACTGTGAGTTACCGAATCACGTTGTTCATAGAGGCAGGATTGTAAAGGCCAAACTGCTCATTCATGGCTTACAGTTATATACATTTTGTTAGCTATCAACCAGCTGGATTTCTCATCTGTAGTCTTACAGTTGTTTCCTTCTCTTTAGTAAATTTGATCATCCCCACATTCTGAAGTTACTTGGTGTGTGCCTGTTGAATGAACCTCAGTATCTTATATTGGAGCTGATGGAAGGAGGGGATCTACTTAACTATTTGCGAGGAGCCAGAAAAAAAAAGGTAGGGTAAGGAACTGCCCTTTCTCAAAGTCCATGCCAATGTTCAGCCATTTTTGTACCTGCAAAGTCTGACTTGGTTTTTCCTTAACACTCTGAGTCTTCAATGTTGAGTGCCAACCTTGCATTCAGTGGTGCTGTGAAGAAGAGTGAATGTCATTAGATTACCGACCAAAATTATGGTTTCAGTCGTGAGATGTCTGCTGAATTTCTCTCTGTCAAAATCACAACCAATCCTTTGGAAAGTGATAATAAATAATGGTGGTCATGTGTGTGGTCTACTAGGCATCGTAGGGTTTTTTTTGTCTTTGAATAACAGCAGTATCATTAAGGTGTGAGGCATAGTCCAGACATATAAGAAGATACTATCCCCGTATCTTCAAATTCTTTAGAAGGAAAGAGGAGAAAAGAGTAAAGAATGAACAACTTGAAGTAAATTTTTTCATAGTTAGCATGCAGATTAAGAATGTGGATGGTAGGATTGTAGGTCAAAACGACTCAACAAGGAAATTTTATATCATGATAGCAATTGTACAGTTCATTTACATGATCAGATCAAATCCACAGTCGGTATTGAACTGTACTGAAATGTATATACATGTACTCTACTAGAAATACGCCACACTGATTAATACAGCAACAAGAAAACCTGATCTGATAGTGGGAGGAAATTTTCAGGATCCCATTTCTTCCACAGCTCTGAAGGTCCTAGGATATTTTTAGTCCCAAATCAAAGAACAGGATGTGTTCACCTTCCTTATAGTGTAGTGATTTGGCAGTTTATCCTGCTCCTAATTAATATTCACTCTGTTGACATATAGAGATTTTACACCTCTGCTTTGACTCTTTTGGAAAAATCCTACACATTTCAAATGAGGAAACAATACCATCTTTGCATAGGAAGGTTGTCATTCTGAGTTGGTAAAGCTGAAAGGCATTATTAACTTCTGTCTTTCTTTCTTGTAGCTCCAGAACTCTTTACTGACAGTGACTGACCTCTTGGATATATGTTTGGATGTTTGCAAAGGCTGTGTCTATTTAGAGAAAACGCATTTTATACACAGGTACAGAACCTATGTTCTTAGTCTTCATAGGTTTACCCACAGAGTCGGGACTAATTATCTTACCTGGGAAAAAGTGCCTAGAAAGATGTCACAATGTAACAGGAAAGGGGAGAGCACTGGAGTAAAATCTAACGTTACACTTTTCTGCTAAATATCACCTGCAGTTCTCTCTCACAATGCTGAGCTACTCTAAGGTCTGAATCCAGGGCTTATTGAACCCTTGGCAAGAGTCATACCCTGTGCAACAGAGAGAAGGGCAAGTGGAGAGATCCAATTTACTGTCCTCATCTGCCTAATGGGTAGCTTTAGAGGACACAGACTTTTCTCAGAGAAGTACAGGGAAAAGATGAGAAGCAACAGGTACAACTTACAGCAAAGGATATTAGATAATATTGTTCACAATGCAAGATCAACCACTGAAACAGACTGTCCAGAGAGGTTGCGTCATCTCCAGTCTTGAAGATATGCCAAACTTAACTAAGTGAGGTCCTAAGTGCCATGATCCAACCTTGAGGTTGGCATGGCTCTGAAGAGAGGGTTGAAACACATGACTTACAGACCTGAGTTATTCTGCAATGCCAATTCCATCCTCTTTTTTTCTGCCTCACAAATCAGGGACCTGGCTGCTCGCAACTGCCTTGTGTCTGAGAAGGAATATGAGAGTTCCTCCCGGATAGTAAAGATTGGTGATTTTGGGCTTGCCAGAGATGTCTACAAAAATGATTATTACAGGAAAAGAGGAGAAGGCCTACTCCCTGTCAGATGGATGGCTCCTGAAAGCCTTATTGATGGTGTCTTTACAAATCATTCTGATGTCTGGTGAGTTACAGCAGCTACACACCTGTGGGAATAATATTAAATCCCACAACAAGAAAATATTGGTTCATAGGAGGAATTACAGGGTTGTATATTGCCATCTCTAATAATTTTTAGGCTAAGATAGATTTCCTCCTCAGTGATATTTTAATGGGCTAATGAAAATTTTGGCACCACAAATATATGATATATGGGTATATATTATGGGTATATTTATTTATGCTTTGAGCTCTAGCTTTGGATTCTGGATTCAAAGTACTTATGTCACTTAAACAATTTTGTACTAGGCCCACAATGTGGTGTTTACTTGATTGGACAGTGAATTGACTACCTGCATGCTGCTCCATTCTTTTTTCCATTAGGTTTATTGGCACTTCATTCCTACAGCCAAATACCCTTACCATTTTACCCTCTTCAAGTGACTTCTTTATTTTGAAGATCAACTTTCTCAGTGTCATCAGGGGAAGGTCAAAGTACTTTGCTGTGGAGGTTTACCTAAAGTGTGTATTTCAGTGACTTTGAGTGTATGGTGAAGAAGCAGAGACCCACTGTCAGAGACATGAAAAAAAACCCAAATAAAACCAGATCCACAAAACCTGAGATTCGCACAAGTTTAGATTTCATGGCCATAGGTACTCAGGTGGGTTGTATCCACCAGTCTTGTCCAAGTCCTCAGCCCCTGCACCAATCCATTTGACTGCCACTCTTGCACTTTCCTAAGCAAGTTTAGTTTGCTCTGTGCCAAACCAAATGAGGTGCTGATTGCTCCATGAGTGGTGCTTAGGAGAACTTGTCTCTCTCCATTTAAAACATCACCTCTAGAGATTTCTAAACACTTGTTTAAGTGAGGACATGCTCAATCAGGCAGTGTTGCCCAGGGAAGATATGGGTACTCAATGTCTTCTGAGCTGCATCTCATTGAGTCTGGGAAAGTGCATCAGTTCTACACATCTATTTTAGCTGTTCCAGAGACTGGCTTAGGGACAACAATGAATTAAGACTTCTAACTTAAATTTTCTGAGTCTTATTCTTAGGTTAGACATATTTTAGCTGTTAATAAGGAGATTATTCATGATGACTATGGCTATTAACTTTTCTTTCTTTTTTTTTTCTTGGTGGTGCTTTTTAGGGCTTTTGGAATATTAGTGTGGGAAACATTAACTTTGGGTCAACAGCCATATCCGGGTTTGTCCAATACAGAAGTTTTACACCATGTACGATCAGGAGGAAGACTGGAATCTCCAAACAATTGTCCTGATGACCTGTAAGTTAATTTTGTTTAAATGTTGTTGATAATATTTATAAGAAGCAAGAGACTTGTTACCAGTCATACCCACGCAGAGCTCAACATCGTTCCTTTTTGTTTCAAATAAAACAGCTAGCACTGGTAGCTGCCAACCTCCTGTTAATTCATCCAGTAGTGCAGCCTGTGAACAAGAATATAAGTGTTGAAGTTGAATGATGAATATTGGTCTTTTAAATAGAGTTTCAGGGACAATATAAAGTCAGTCCTGGGCATGAATCTAGTAGTAATGTGAGAACAGGCTGGGAGTATCTGATAGTATTGGTTAAAAGTTAATATGGCTTCAAAAAAGAATTTACTGGTCTAGTAACAGTAGATATAACTGGCTTTCTCAATGGTAGCTGCAGGAATTAGACTAATATTAGAACATATGTGAAAAATAACCTGTGCTCTCTTTATAGATAGAACTCTTGCAAAAACCAATAAGAAAAGCTGAAGCAGTACAGGAAAAGGGAAGTCTGCAATTCTGCTTAGTCTTTAGCTGGGCTGGATAAATAAAGCCTTGAATTTCTATTTGTCTCTTGAGCACAAAGTTCAGGTTTATTGCAAAATTCTTGCAATTAAAAATGAAATAAATACATCTAGTGGATCAAACCCATACTGATGAGAAGTGTGTAAAGGAGGAAGCTGAATGTGAACTCAACAATCACTCAATATTGTCTAATTTCATTTCTCAATTTCTTTATCACCCACTCTGTCCCAACAATGAATGTAACAGCTGGTCCTACAAATAGAAGGAGAGGCTACTGAACAATTCTTACTCCTGGGGCTGAGGAAAAGGCTTGAGAATAATTCTGTGATTGGAAAACCAGTATTTCTATGATAGATCTCACAGTCAATTACCATGCTCTGAATTCCAAAAAAGATGATTATTTATCATTATGTAGATATAGCTGAAACACCACAGTAGCAATTAATCAAAACCCAAACAAAACCAAAACAACCAAAACACCAAACCAAATAAAACCAAAAACCCCCAAGCTTTAGCACTTGGAAGAACTGGAGAACTGAAGAGATTAGGATTTTAAGAACAGAGGGAAAACTGGAAGACACAGAACAAATGAGAGCCCAAAGCAATTTTATTTTCAATATCTTCTGCTGAAAAAGGTTTCCTCAAAAAGTTTCTGACAGCTGTCCTGCGAATAAAAAAGCATAGGAGGCAGCTATATCCCTGTACTAATCTGACATTCAATCTTAAGCAAAGGCTCATAAATTGCCTTAAAAAAGTGACCAGATCTTAAGAAAACTTCCCTTGAAGTAATTTTTAAGGTGCCAGATCTTGAACTTAGCATAGTATAGGGCTTAAATACTGGTCTGCCTGTTGTAACTTGTAGGATCAATGCCTAATAGTAGGAAAACCAAGGAGCTGATGAGCTTAGACTCTTGTACTATCTTTTATCTCATTTGGTGAACACTCAGCACCTGCATGCACCTTCTGTCAGTAGCATAAATAGCTTTTTGCTGCTTTCCTAGGTCATTAATGGCATGCTGGGATTCTTGACATTCCTGTTTCCCTCCTTGAGGTTTTGAACCTGCATCAGGACACCAGCAGTCAGTAATTGTCTCCTCGGCACTTTGGCTTGCTCATTGTCATTTGACAAAACAAACCATCACTGACAGGAAAAGAGTTCAAAGGCCAAAGTACTTCAGCTGAGAAGTGTTTAGGAATCTGTGGTAGGCTTACACTGCAAGTGCAAGTAGGGCTGGCACAGAAACCTTGGGGTGAAAAAGCACTAAGGAAGTGGGATTGGGATTTTTTTTTTGGCAGGGTCAGAAATACTCTCCCTTGCCTCCACAAGATTTTGCTGCAGGGACTAATCATCTACTTTTCCCCAAAGAAGTGTGGATAGGTAAAGCTTGGTAATGAATTGGAAAAAGGGGCTTGGGGACCTATATATGATACTCGTTTATTGAAATATGAATTAGATCTATGAATGGTGCTACATTTGCAGTCAGATCCACATCTGGCACAGTCATTTGAGTGTGAGACTTGCATGCAAGAGAATGCCAAGGTTTGGACTGATCTGAGCTGACATAGATCCTCAAAGTCTGTGGATTACAGTCAAGAGAATTTGTACAAGCACCATACCACTTGCTGACCTGATTTTGCAGTTTCACAAAATGCTCAGTCCCATGCAAGTTTACACAACTGACTTCGATGAAGAAATTTTAGTTTGGTAACTAAAAGCTTTTTGCTATTTGTCTCTGGGAATGGCCCCCTGGAGGGACTAAGAGAATGAGAGAGAAGAAGACGTTGATCAGAATGCATCAAATGAAAGCAGGGACTCTTCTTCATCATAACAACTTTTTCTAAGAAAATCCCACATTGATTATATTTTCCATTTCATGTGAGGAAAAAATTGGTAATGCTACCCTGTAGCTTCTCTGCGCTGTAGCACATTTCAAGAATTGTTCACTTTCAGCTTCCAGGATTGGATACTGAGTATCAGTTATTTGTTTTCCAGGCCCTTGAAATTTAATTTGCCCCATGTATGCAGCTCTATTGGACATATGGTTGTCAGTTGTTGCATCCAGACAAAACAGGTGTGAAGTGTAGGTGTGTAGGTTTACATCTAGGTATAAAGGTGAGTTCTTAAACCTAATATAAACCTTTAGCTGATGCTGTGTTTGGAACTGTTATTTTTCACTTTTTCCTGAAAGGCTTTCCCTATAAAGTAGGGGAATCCTCTGAGTTTCTTATGCTAAAATGATGCACTATTTGGCAACATATGTTTGGATCCCCAAATATATATGAATATGTCCAGGGTAAAAGCTATTGTTTATAAGCAACTTGGCATATTTACCTGGCTTTCACCCCCTCAACTGACCTCGTGCTGATGCATTTCTGAGCTAGTGAAAGTTTATGTTCTGTGATTTAAAACTTTCGATATCACAGCATGACTTGAAAGCTAAATATCGTGCCACAAACAGCTGTACATGCAAAATTTGCAGATATATTTTGAGACAGCATGAAAGTTTTTGTCTTCAGAAACCTAAGGCCTACCTGAATTAAATACTTGGTGAAAAATACCAGTTCTATCTGGTATCAATATTTTAAGACAACTAACAAGTCATTTAATTTAGTAAATAAAAATATGAAATATAATTAAAAAGAGAAAATCACAATACTGAATGTTTCAGCAACAATTAATATCCCCACTCCATAGCAAAACTGAACTGCTTTATAAAGCAGATTGTACAATAAAAAACTAGTTATTTATAAAGATAGTGATTGGTCATAGGAATACAAAAATATTCAGAATCCACACTCGTGATGTTCTTGTTTCATAAATTAAAAGAAGGTAGATTTAGATTGTATATAAGGAAGAATTTTTTTATGATAAGAGTGGTGAAAAACTGAAACAGGTTGCCCAGAGAAGTTGTGGATATACCATCCCTGGAGCTGTTCAAGGTCAGGTTGGATGGAACTTTGAACAACCTAGTCTAGTGGAAGATGTCCCTGCACAGGGCTGGCAGGTTGGACTAGATCATCCTTGAAGGTCCCTTCTAACCCAAAACATTCTATGAGTCTATGACTTATGCATAATTTCCTGTTTCTTTCTTCTTCTGTTGGTTTATGGCTGGCTGTTTCTTCCTTTCAGTTGAAGGAGCAGTGTACTCCATCAGCTCTTTTACTTCATTGCTACACCTTCCACAAGGCTCTGCTCATGAGAGCCCAGGTGCTAACCTGATGGAGCACAGCACCTGAATTCATGTATTTTGCTTGTATATCCTATCAACAATCACAACCAGAAAGCAGAGGGTTTGGCTTCCAGCATCTAAGGCTTGAATTTAGTGTGACAGACATTTTGCTGACAGCAGAAGGAAAACCAGTTCTTTAACCTCATTTTGAGTCCTATTCAGTACTTTTCCAGTGTCATCAATAACCAGTACACCTGAAAGTAAGCAGATGAAGTGATTCAGAGTGTTATGAAGTCACTACCATTTATTAGATTCTTAAAATGGATTTGCAAAATTTCATAGGATCATTTTCAAAAAACAGAATCACTCTGTTCAACTTGGAAACCACTAGATACAGGTCAATGAAAAATGGTTCTGAAACAATTTTTCTACTCACATTATCATCCAACACTAATATTTTAATGAAAAATATCATTGAAAAATCAGAAGTCAAGAGATTTTTCCCGGCTGTCATTAAGGGTTTTGTAAAATACCCAGTAGTGGTGAAGGACAGCAGTTATCTTTTTAAGATGGATAAGCAAGGATCTGAACAAGCCAATTCATTTCACATAACAGAGTAATGCCTGGTATCGCATAGCAGTGGGTTTGGGAGCATGTTTGTCAGGGGAGGGTTTGAACTTAGGGCTTAGAGGTAAATGCTCCACATTCCATGAGCAGCTTCCTGAACAGGCCTTTCACTGGTTGCTCTCTGGTTTTGAGACTCTAAGACCTCTTTCCACTCCCAACACTTAGCATGTCCAGGTGTTGGCTGTGTTTTGGTTTTCAGCCTGTCTCCCACTGGCTTTTGTAGGATTTGGTTTTGTGTAGCATAAACTCACCTTGACTAAGGAATAAAAACCAGTCCTATCCTTTATACAAACAGGAGGTAAAGTTTTCCACTGAATGGTAGAGATAGTGTTGTACAAGGTGGGCTAGGATCCCTGTACCCAGAGGAAATTCATAGCATTTTTGCCTTTGATGGGAAAACTTACTCCACTTTGTTTTGGTCTGGAGGCAGAAATCTAAATTAACCCTCTCTGTGCTGGAGGGTTTGCCTTGAACTTTCCCTAAATTTGAGGTAGCATGAGTTGAAGGAGGATTAAATAAGTTGAAAATTTCAGGTTCATTACTGGGTTTACGCATCTTTTTTTTTTTCTGTGAGAGAATTTCCTCTTTCTCTGCTTCCTTAGAAAATATTTCTGTCTTCTTCAGTGAGAGTAGAGGTTAATGGCAAATGTAGTTTTTAGTGGTGGTGGGGGGGTTTGTGTTTTGTTGTTGGTGGTTGTTGTTTTTATGTTATAGCTGCTCCCAATCTCAAAAATATCCATCTTTGAAAAAATTAAAAGATTTCAAGGTGAGGACTCCTGACACCTGATCTTTAATTTGTTTTTCCTTTCCTCAGCAGCTGATGACAATCTTTGTACCACATAGAAAGTTTTAAGGCCAAGCTTGCTTCTCAGATGTTTAATGGTAAGTGTTGAGATGAATGATTCTATTATTGTTAATGTTTGCATTGTAAATTTTTCTTTTTCAGGTGTGATTTAATGACAAGATGCTGGTCCCAAGAACCTCACAACAGACCTACTTTCTCTTATATTCATGACAAACTGCAAGAGATAAGACACTGTCCACTGTCCTTCACCCACTACCTTGAAGGCAAAGAGGCATCAACTGGAGTCATCAACCAAGCTTTTGAAGGTGAGTCTGAGCCAGCACCTGTTGTTCTTGTGACCTCTTCCCTGTGAGCAAAGTGGGATTCAGTAGTGCTTTCCATTGCATTTGTCACTGTCTCAAATTCTTTGCCTGTAAAATGGAAACAGCAAAGATTTACCTTGGTCATAATGAACTTGCAAGGATTCATTAGGTGCCACTAGGTACAATGCATTAGATAAAGCATGTATAAGATTACCAAGCAAAAAGGCCCAAATGAGGTTGCAATTGAGCCTGACTCACGGAGACATCCAACTTGCATCTAAATTTTTCATACTTCACAGCCCTGTTCCACTATAGTAAATGTTTAAGTTCCTTGTAGAGCCAGGAGAGCCTTAGAAGGTTTCTGTGTGGAAATCTGTTTCAATTTCAAAGGCATCTACACCCTCTCCATCTGGTAAACATAGCTGTCAAACACTTACTATAGGACTACTGATTTGGTAGTCTCCTGAAAGTGAGGCATAATTTAGGTTCCCAAGTATGGCAGCCTTTATCCAACCCCAAATTGTGATAGAGTCAGGTCTTCCCTGTGCTCTGCACACTGTGAATGAACAAACCAGGTGATGTTAGAGAAGACACACTTAAGATATGGGACACGACAAAGCCCAGTTATGTAAGAACATTATGCAGGTTGTGAAGGTAGGAATTAAAAAAAATAAGTGGTGCTAAATTTGAAGTTGTCTATGCAACTCACCTATGTCAAATCACCTAAATATGGAAATGAATGTCCTGACTAGGCCAGAACAACAATCTCTTCACATCCTGCAGTAATTTCTGCCTAACTAAATATTGAGAAAGTGACAAATATTAGTAAACAATGGATCTGAATCTGCAAAAAGAAATTTTTTATCAGTTGAAATAGTTCACTTTTGTTTCACAAATCTCTTTTTTCTTTTTTCATTTGATCTGTTTGCATTCTATGGTTTTCTAAAGAAAAATATTGATTGGCAAAACAGGTAATTTCCATTCTGGGAAATGGAAAAAAATCCCAAACCTGTCTGTTTCTAAAATATCTAAAGACTTTTTTTTGGTGGGAATTTTTGTGGGTTTTTCTTTTCCCCCCTTCGAAAATTGTTGTTGAACTAGGAACTCACCCTGTTTCACAAACAGTTTTGATTCTTCAGTATTTTGTCTTTTCTTATAAACTTCCTGATCCATCACAGTACTCAATTACACAATTACATAGACATTTTTCTACAGGAGACTACCTATATTCTGTTCACTGGCATTGTCCAGTGCTCACTTAATGTTAGTCTAATTGATATTTTGCTAATCTTTATCATTTTGTGTAGCTTTACAAATATCCGTTTACGCCCATCTTGATTTCTCTGTATGTCAGATCCAGTCTGTGCATGACATGTTTACATGTCATTGCAAGACTAAAATCTTTATAAAGACATGATGGGACCAAAGTAAGCCAGCACTGATAACCTATCATTTCATGCCTTTTTAACAACTGATTTTTCACCCTTAGGCTATAATGAAAAGCTTTGTTTATTTGCATACATTAGAATTCCTTTGTTTCTTTAAGGGTTTCTTTGTTCTGAATAGTGGCATTCAGGAAAGAGATACTTAGTCTGGCACAAATCTAAGCCTGGCATCAGCTCAAAAAAGGAGTACGGCCAATTAATTAGGCGCTATGCCCAAGCTAATAGCCTTTAGCTAATAGACTTTATCTCACCTAAATGCAGTTGTCTACAAGCTAGGAGTCTCATCTAAGATACTCTTCTAGATAGCTCTGTAGTCAGAAGTAGAAACAGATATCTCCAGAAAGTGATAACTCCTATGTTTTAGACATGTATCATAGCATGAAAGGAGTCACCTTTTGCTTTACTCTTCACTGATGATGGCTGGTGTCTAGGTGACTTGCTATATTCATGGAGTGAATACAAAGAGTCACAGGGTGGGTAAGATTGGAAGGGACTACTGGAAGTCATCTAGTCCAACATCACTGCTCAAGCAGAGTCCCTTAAACACATTACTCAGGATCATGTCCAAAATACAACATCTCAGATACAGTATCTCAGCCTAGATGTTTAATATTCAGATGGCTACAGGAACACAACATCCACTGGATACAGGGCTGTACTGATTCAACTGCTCACACCTACTCCTGAGCTACTGTGGTTTCTAGCTTAGACATCTCTGTGCTGTGTTCCCTAGCTCCACAGGTGACAGAGACATCAAAACTAAGGGAATTAAGAAATTCTTGTGGCATTACATCAATATCTGTTAAAATCTTTAGCAGGGCTGAAAATTGTAAAGAGAAGCCTACCCTTTTTCTGCTTAGAACTGGGGAAAGAGGCTGGAACATAGGTTGCTGTCCTTTTGGTAAAGCAGGCAGCACAGATGTAACATGAAAGAATTTTAGTTTCAGTCTCTGCAAATCTCTGTTTAACATGTGTCAACTAAGCATGATCTTTCCCCTGCTGTTAACTTGCTCAATCTAGGTTAATAATTGCTTTCAATGGGATGACAAATATATATTCTTAATGTAAAAAACATTATTTTGCCAAGATTTCAGGTTCTGCCACACAGCAGAGATCACAGAGAAAAAGCCATTGCTTTGTTTGTTTGCCAGGAACAGAAGTAGTATTCTTAGAAATGACCAAGTTGTTGCAAAGGGAAATATGGATTGAGGTTTCCATGAAAAGTTTTACTTTAAATGATAAAAAATTGATAAAATCAGTTTACTGCAGAAAATGTTGTTGTATAATGGACTTTCAGGGTTGTCCTAATAATAGTAGTACTCCATAATGTATGTTGTATTCAGAGAATGGTGGTCACTTTTAAAATCAGACTCCATTAAGTCTGTTTATAGTAACTTAGTTGGCAAAATCAGGCCCATTCCGGCAAGCAGGGTAATTCAGTGTAGGCAGAGCTTTGGCTCTCAGAGCTCATGCTTGGCACACTCTCTCCCTGAGCCTTAGACTTTTCCCCACTAGCTGCTGTGTTTCTTCTTCTGGCTTTCCCCCATTTTTCCCTTTCCATATGTTCTGCCCAGCTGCTGTTGCCACAGACCCATTGCTGGATCTCCACTGGGATGGGAAGACAAAGCAACTTTTTCATGCTTCTATTCAATGTTTTCATGCTTCAATTCTCAAAACTCCTCCATAACTTCTCCTCAGGCTCATTTGGTGATTTTCATACAGGGAATGCCCATCAGGAAACAGGACATCTTGAATTTTATTCATATCATGCTTTCATTTAAATGTATTTAAAAAACTAAACACTTGATTAGCTTTTTACATGTCTCTATAATGCACAATACTTATTTTTCTGTATATTTATAGTTCTCCTGTACGTTACCTTGTTCTTTACCCAAGTACAGTCTTTATAAGCCCATTAAAATGTTATGTTGTGTACTTGACTGAAGGTCTAGAGTCCTGGTGGTGTCTTAATGTTGTTGAATTACCTGATCAGGGAGTCATGCATGTCAGTTATCTGTAGCTTTCCAGCCTTAAATTAGTTGAACAGTTTTTCTGCCTGCAGTGTAAATCTCATGCAGTGGAGTTCAGAGAAATGTGGACTCCAGAAGCAAGATTGATTTAAGCAAGAAAAGGCCACTCAGATTCTAGTTAAGCTTCCAGACTAAAATGCATGCTCCATTGTGACCCTGTTGAAAACAGTTTAGGGCTTGGAATATGTCTTAGTTTGTAATTTGTAAAGTATTGTATAATAAGGAAGTGATTTTAAAAATTTGCACTAATTTTTAGCTGGGACTAAGTGAAGTACTTGTATTTGCAGTAGTAGTAGAAAGATGAGAGGCAAAACAAATCCAAAAGACTATTCCATGGTGGATTGTCCTGGACAACATTTTCCAAAAATGTTACGCGGTCATTGGCCTTTGTGTGTAATGAAACTCCTATCATGAGCCTCCTGCCAAGAAATGTTTACTCTCACCAGGTGACCTGGTTGAAAAAGAAAGAGACAAATGTCAAGCAAAGTGAAACAACATGCCTCAAAATAGCTGTGATATTTAGCCTTACATGGAATCATACATCTTTCAAACTGTCTTGAGTCTTTCCTGCTTGTAGGTAGCCACACCTTTAACAAATCCATACATGCTGTCAGTGCTTCTCATAGGTGGAAGAGCTGAGAAGCATTAGGTTTTCTCAATAATCTTAATGCCAGTGCAATATGACACACAGATAGCAAGTGTGGGTGAACTAATACAGACAGTATTTTAGTGGTCTGGGCAGCACTCTAACAGGATAGCATGGGGATGGCAAAAGAGACACATGCTGTGCTATTGCAAGAGTCACCCTTCTAAAGCAGGTATCAAGTGTCAATAAATATGCCTGAGCAATACCAGCACCTCCTGGCACTGCTGCTTTGGAAGGGAGGGAGGGAAACTCAGGACCAGGGTCTGCCAATCTAGAGTTTTTCCTTCTAGCTCTTACAGGCTTTCCCAGGACATTAATTGTGGGCTTAAAGTAGCAGTAATGATATGTATTTGAGTGAGGGCAGCACTAACCAGCTGAGTACTGAGACACCAGTGGGTTTTGAATGCAATAGGACTTTACTGAGCAGAGGCCCAGTCACCAGAGTCCCCATTCATTGCTGAAAGATAGTGTGTTCTTCCCCCAGTTACAAGAGGTACAGTGTGCTAGAAGGATGGCTCTGCGTTGCTGTAAAAATAACTGGACCATCTATTTTCAGACATAAGTTTTTACATTTGCACATATAAGACAGCACTATATTTTTTCAGGTCCCAAGAGTGCCTCTTTACAGATGGAAACACCTGTTTGATTTGGCAAACATTTTTGCCGACATCAGACAACTGGGCATTAAGCAGCTGGAGCGACTCCTTGCCTTTATGACCCAGGAGGACTATTCTTATCAGGGCTGCTCCCCATAATCCCTTTTGGTCCTATATGGAAAAAATGTCTAATTGCTCAGAAAAAGTAGCTCCTCTGGTGAGAGAAGATGCAGGACAGTTGGATGAAATCCAGGGTAAAAGACTAAAGACTAAAAGGAAACACATTTGGCCTCAAAATGATTTTTAAACAGTTTTTAACGATTTTTAAATCCCTAAGCTGGAGATGTTGCTTGAAAAATGTGGGAAGATAAAAGAGTTAGAATTTTGTAATGTTTCCTTTTTTTTTGCTTTTCTTTACAAAGCCAGTCACTCAGTGTATTTATTCTTTCAACAGTTCAGGTACTTGCTAAAACTGTCACTTGTACTTTTTTAAAATCTCTGTACAAAACCTTGCACTGAGGGGATTTGATATTAAAATACAGAATCAGTGATTTCATCATTAATTATATGTTGCACTCTCTACTGACTGAGTAGCTCCTGTTTTCTGTTCCCCATGTAAGAGTCATCAGTTTATTTTCCTAAACCAAACTACCTTTTAAAAACTGTTCCACACAACTCTGAACGTAAAGTAATCACCTGGGCTTCTGTAATCACGGAAGCTTCTCTAAAGCAGATGTGTTGATAAGAGACATTTTTAAAACCTTGTATCTAATCTCCTTTGTATTTTTCTGAAATTCAATAATCCTCTTTCCACTTAGCTTAGTGAGTGGCTGACCCAAAGCCAGGAGAGGTCAGAGAAAAGGCTTCTTCTAAAAGAGGGAGTGGTTACAACACTGAAGGAAAAGGGGGACTTGATGGTGTGATTTCTTATTTGTACTCTAGATAAATGCTGTTTGATTCCAGAGGATGCATGTGAGCCATATGATGCTGCAAGTAAAGTCATGCTAATACTTTGCCTTGGACCGATGGAAAAAAAAAATCACATGATATGATGTTATAAGAGCTGACATCTGTGTAGACAGATGTTGATAGATATAAGGAACTAAAACGTAAGCACTGCATTCACGCTGTGTGTCTAGACTGTTTGATAGTGAGCAGAGAGTTGTAGACACATTCAGAGGACGTTAATACATTAAGGCAAGGATGCGAAATAAGCATCTCCACAAAGCGATTCATTCCTCCTTTCTCTCTTAGTTGACTGTAAAGACAGCCTAGGCAAGGAGCTTAAATTGGACACGTAAGATATGGGTCCTCAAAACTTGGTAAAACAAATCCTGCTTTGTGACCTGGAGAAGAAGAGTGCTTTCCTATTTGTATAGCCTTATTGCATTGCAACAAATGTGGAATTGGTCTTTTTTGTTGCTTTTATATTATTAATTATAATAAACTAGAAAATCATCATGTTTATATATGTAATTCCTCAAATAGCTTCTTGCACACAGAGATTTCAATTCACAGATCTCTAAAAAACCTATTAAAATAGAAAGAAAGGCTGGCACTCAATGCTCCAAGCAGATTAGAGCTGAGGAAATGCAGGATGAACAAAATTCTCACTTTTAATACATTTAGTGTTTGACAGAATAGCAAAGCTCTGTGAGTCATCCTCAAACCATGCAAGATCATATGCTTCATTAGACAGGAAACGCAGATATATCTCCACTGATATATAATACAGAGCGGAGTATTAAAACGGATATATATTTGTTCTATTTATATTCTTACTGGCAATGTGCAGAAATTGAAACACAGCACCTCCAGCTCCAGGTGGCCATCAGGTACCAGGAAAATATTCTCTACACAGGAACTATCTCCTTGGGATAACCAACACAGTTGAGGTAGAGAAGTCTAGGTTCAATAGACTCGACAAAATATGTCATCAAGCGCTCCTCTTGAATGTGGTCACAGTGGCCATGACAGTAAGGCAGCCCGTCTCTTGTTCACTGCCACATACTTTGTGTGGCAGTGACAAAGGACAGAGTATGCATGAGAAAAACAGGAAGGTATTAATGAGAAAAAGCAAATGTGTCTGCACTTCTAAATACCTTACCACAGTGAAGGTGCTAAGCATTGCATGAGATTATGTTACCCAGAATTAGTAATGTCTCAGGCTGGCTACTTAGCCAGTGTAAATTGGTGGTATCACACTGGTTTCTATGGAGCTTTGTTAATTTATGCTAGCTGAGGCTCTGGTCCTGAAATAGCTGTAATAGAAGATCAGCATCTCTAGATCAGTTTGTTCAGTCTCTACCAATCAGCTTTTCTACTGACATTATTTTTCTTCTTATGTGTTGTCACCTTCTTGAATTTAAACACCAAAAAAACCCTTCTGCTTATCAAGACATCACAAAAATTTGCACCCTTCCAGGCAGGACTTCAAAACATGTTGTGAGCCCTCAGAGTCTACTAAGCAGGCAAGGAAAGACACCACAATCATGAGGCAGCACCATGGCTACTCTGTGGTAGGAAGCGGCCCACTGAGATGCTGAGACTGGGAAGGGGGAAGTACAGATTTTATCGGGTTAGGGCCAGTCTCCTCAGAGGAGGCTAAGCAAGCAAACTTTATTCCTCATTATGTATGAGTCAGGCGATAATAGTTTCTTGTGTCAATTAATGCATGGCTCTCTAGAGTAAGCTTCTGCCTACTCCTCAAGAGATGTATTGTAATTAATTTACCTGCAGTTTAGCTTAGATGCTGTGATTTATGCACAAGCTTTAAACATCAACTTTAAGTTTTAAGCACAGCACTACTAGGAAAAGTGTCCAGAAAGGTCAAAGCAGCATGAATTTAGGACCTGAGACATGTGCCTGTCCAAGTAAAATGCTGAGTTTTGAACTTGCCATTTTAGCTGCTGGAAGCAG
Source organism: Neopelma chrysocephalum (assembly GCF_003984885.1). Lineage (NCBI taxonomy): Eukaryota > Metazoa > Chordata > Aves > Passeriformes > Pipridae > Neopelma > Neopelma chrysocephalum. Next base: position 31,928,569 of record NW_020897691.1, read on the forward strand.
TCTACATGAGACAGCTCAGAGCTCAGGGGGAACCTGCTTCTCAACAGAGTACTTCTCAGCCTGTACAAAGCTCTGGACTAACAGAGCTAGCCTGTCTCGTGCCCTGAAGTAGGTTGTTTAAAGTGAACATGGGTAACTCTACACTATGCAGCAGTTCACAGTCTCTACAACCCCTCAGAATTTAAACATTTGGAGTTGACTCTCCAGCACGACTTCAGAATCCATGAAGGTGTTCCTTGGATGCCTCCTCTTGGGGCGTTTTGTTGACTCAGCCAGGCTTCGCTTGTGAAATCTGAGGGGATCACATCACATGGTTTATCCTGCATTTACTCACGTATAACCCAGCATGACTATACATCAATCAACTAATTTTAGCAATGTTAAAACTGAAGAGAAAATAATGATATCTCATAAATATACTGGCCTGCCTCCCCACTCCAGTTTCTCTCTATCTTCCTTCAATTTCTTAATGTTTTTTGAAACAAGGTTCCAAAGATTATTCAGAATTCTCTGACTTGACTTATGGCTTCTCAAGGTGCTGGTGTGCTTCTAGCCCTCACATTTCTAGGGCAATTTCACATCTTATAATGATTTTTTTTCTTCAATTGTTCATTTTCAATATTTTCTGTCTCCATCCATTGTTTTGCTCCGACTACATCAGCAAAAATTATTTGCTTGCTTTGCTGACTTACGCAACAGTCCAGCATTGCACTATATAACTTGAGATCTTTGTGTAACTTCTTTGGCTTGTACAGCAGAGTGGTGCTAAACTTTCATAGGCACTGAATACTGCGCTAAGAGATGACTCAATAGTGAAGGAAAGGGCAGTTACAGTTAAAAATCCCACTGTGAAAATGACAGTGTATCTTATACATGCCATGTCATAGGAGAAAAGTCATCAACACTGTATTCTTCCTCCCTCTTCGGATATGATAAGAATATTCTGCAAAAATAGACTTTCTAGATTATTTCATTCCCAAAGCTCAAGAAGTAAAACCAAGGCAAAGTATTTGATTTTTTAGATCTTTTTTCTCTGTAATGAGAAACACAGTGGTGCATAGGCTGAAAAAGGATTATAATATTTAATATATTCTGTAGTTCTTCAGACCTGTTGGGGAAAGAATTAGTAATGTATCTATATATCTGGTAAAAATATCTCAGTGACCTCATACTCACATTTGTGTAAACATCACCTCATCAGTTCCAGATACTTATACAGGAAACAAATCTGAATGCTCCTCTAGTGTTCTATACTTAGGCAGGTCAGCCGGCATATGTCTGGTCTGTAAATACCCAGTTTTACTTGGGTCTTTATTTTAAGGCTTCCCTCTTAAGAGTTTGCTGTAAATGTGCCCTCAGCATTTGCTTGTGTGCCTTTTTCAAAGTAACTTGCCCCTCGGGGTTCCCATTAAAAGCTTTATTAAACAAAAAACAAATACAAAGAAGAACTGAACTGATTGCTAAAGGCTTAGTTGGGGTTGAATTACCAAATATTGTCATAATAGTCCTGAACTGATGAAGTGAGTATCAAATTATTTTTCATTGCTGTCAGTCACTGTGGTATGTGACCATAGTTTGCTATAGTTTGTCCCCAACCCTGTCTTGCTAACGGGTTTCTAAAACCAAAATTCTCTTTCAGACTTTTCCTGATAATACTGCCTAATGGACTCTAGCACGTGGAACACATTTCTCACTTTATAGCTGGGGGAGATGTGTGATTATAGTGGCATAATAAATTGTGTGTTGTCTGGTGGAACAGCACAACAGTTGCAATTCCTTTGAATACATAGCCCTGAATGCCACATGCTTAACTTTTCAGTTATGAAGTAAAATAAGGAGGGAGTGTAGTAAAAGAAGGTACATGTTGTACTAAATGCAAAAAATAGCAACATTTATAACTTGAGCATTTAGTTAACCATTTTTATATTTTTAAAATATATATCCCCTGCAATAGATTTCAAGCAACTACGTATATATGAACTGCATCAAATAAAGGAAAAATAGAAAGTTTTTAAAAATGGGAAAACCACAATGGTTTAATACTACAAGTCCTCTAGAGAGACAGCATATAATGATTTAGTAGATATAAAACTGCCTATGTTACAGGATTCTTTAGCAGTATTATTAGCAGGTTTACTACAAAGGTACAGATTGAAACCACTTTGGCTTTATGCAGTCTACCTTTACAATGAAAGGAAGCAAGTCAGGTATTCATAACTGTATTGCTGCCTCTGGAGGTATGAATACTGATGACCAACCTTCCCCAAGTGATTTGCTTAAAGTTCTAATGCATGCAGGCATTAGCAGAACATGGATTTGAATCATCAGTCACTCCTTATGCAGTCACTACACCAACTTTCTCCAACAGCTGTCTGATTTTGTTTGCATTCAAATACTATACATATATTATTGGGCTGTTGTATTTTTTCTTTCTTTTTTTTCGTTAAATGCAGATAATGAGATTCCATGTGCAGATTCAGACAGTGTTCTTTCAGCCACATTAATGGAAACAAGGAATCAAGAGGGCTTAAGTTATTTGGTATTAGTCAAAGAAGGCAAACAAGATCAAGGAAGCATCAATTCTACTGAACTTTCTTAAGTTTGGTTCCCCCAGAGAAAGAAGAGAAAAACTCTTCCAGAGAAGACAGAAGCAAAGGAAAATATTCTGCACATCATCATACTTACAGAGGTGTTTAAAAAAAGCCCCAAAAACTTTTTAATAAAGCTACCAGAAAATATAATAAGATACTGAATGATGTGCACCAGAATAAGACAACAATTATGTATCCTTTGATTTTCTACATATTATGGTTTGGGTGCTTCACAGGAGATAGTTTAAGGTAATAAAACATGTATCAGACAGTAAGTGATTTTACTGTGGTATTTATTAAACTTATGCAATCACATATGCCTCAGGTACAGGCAGTCCTTCAAAAAAAGGGAGCACTGGTATGTTGTTTCAAAGAGCAGACCAGCTTGTTCATGAAAAAAACCAAACAGTTGAAGTCTAGCTTCACTGTGCACAAGCAAGATTTTAAAAACTGAAAAAAGCATAAATGCTGAGCTTCAAATCAGAAAGCAATCAGTGAAGGTTGTCCACTGCTGCAGATGGTCTGCTTCACTATTTAATTTAAACAAATGCTCGCAATCATCTTGCATATTAAGTTGCACAGCAAACGGTCTGTGAATCTGGACAGTTCTGTTTTCTTACATTTCTTTTACTTTCCCTTTTTAATGTTCATCATCCTCACTTATTTTTTATGAGACTGGGTGAAGGGAGATACTTTTCCTCGATGTGTTTGGAGATCAACTCAAAGTATATAATAAAATTAAGTCTAAATCATTACTGAATAAAAACAGGAATAAGCTTTTTGGAACCTTTCGTCATGAGCAGTAGTTGGCAAATTATGCAGAGCTATTCACTGACATCTTTCAGGAAGCTAGAAACATGCTATGATTTTATGCAAATATTTGATAATATGGCACACTGGAGATTAGTAATGGCACTATCTGATGTCAGAATGTATATATTTTCAAGATGCAACTCCACTGAAATCAAGCTTCAAAAATTTCTTAAATGGAGATTCAACACAGAGAAACAAGAAATTTGGACTTTGACCATTTTACTCAAATGAAATAGAAATTAAGGTATTTTGAATTAGGATTCTTCAAATCCCTGACAAAGCCCATTGAAGCATTTTGTAATTATAAATAGATTTGCTAATAACAACAATTGCAACACTTTGCTATTCTTACCAGACTGTGAGCAAGAGATAAAAAAAATAAATACTGTATTATGTTTTCTTCCTCTTCAAGTGCTTCTTGATTGGTTGTACAGCCATTCCTTCCACTTCAATAATATGAAATTACTGATGTTTACTAAGCTGTAGCATGTGTGAGCCAGAAACTAGGAGGATCCCAGTTCCTTGTCACCACACCTGGATGTCTTCACATGTGTGTGTAATTTCACTTAACTAATGAAGACTGATCAGTCAGCAAGCCAAACAAAGGTTTGGGAAAACAATGGGACTTCATTTGATATCTTTTTTTTTAGCAGGAAAAACCTTCAATCCTGCTAAAATTTTGTCTAGGTAACATCTTTCACAGTCCTCACGAGTACATGTGGTGTGACATCCCAAGTTGATTCAGTTTTGTGTAGGTCTGCATTGGAAAAGGATCATGGAAGAGCCTAACTAACATGTAAACTGGGTTAGTGGGCAAGGTGAGCATTGGTAACAGACAGCAGTCAGGAGTAATGTCCTTCAGGTGTAGTGACAAATATCCAAACTGGTACAGAAAGAAAATTTTTGTTTTGTTCACATCTTGTAAGTGTTACAAGACGAGGCTAGTTTTAGTGAAGGATTTACCACATCATGATGAGAAAGAAAGTGTCAAGTCTAATAATACACTGCTAATAAGTGAAATCTAAGGATATTGGCCAGTGACCTATGTCTTTGGTGCATAGTATGAAAAATGTATTGGACTGGATAAACCCCAAATTTATCAATCCAAATCTAAGGATCCTGATCTATAACTTGCTGAATTCAGTGGAAGACACAATACCTAACCTTCCTCATAACTGAGTCATGATCAGTGATACAGTGTGATCATGAGCATGGCCCTGCTCATGCACCGGTGATAACTCCATTGTCCCTCTCTCATTTTCTTGCCTTAAAGAAGTAAGTATGCAAATGCAACTTTTCTACTGAGTTATAGTAAGGTTGAATTTGATTCAGAGCAAAAGAGCGAAAAGTAAAATAATCTTGAAGACACCTTCCCCCCACCCCTCCTTCTTTCCTTCCAAACTCTACCTCCTCCTCCCCCAGCAGTGCAGGGAGATGGGGAATGCAGGTTAGGATCAGCTGTTGTTTCTGCTACTGCTCTGGAAGAGGAGTCCTTCCCCTGCTCCCGTGGGGTCCTTTCTACTGGTGACAGTCCTTCACAGACCTCTCTGGTGTGAGTCCATCCCACAGGCAACAGTTCTTCCCAAACAGCTGTCCCATGGGTCACTCCTCCATGGGGTACAGTCCTTCATGAATGAGCTGTACCAGTGTGGGTTCCTCACAATGGCCACAAGTCCTACCTGGGAAAAACCTACTCCACCATGGGCTTCTTTCTCCATGGGTTGCAGGTCCTCAGCAGGACCCTGCTCCATCTTGGGCCTCCCACAGGGTCACAGCCTCCTTTGGATATCCACCTGCTCCAGCATGGGCTTCTTCATGGGCTGCAGGTGGGTCTCTGCACCCTGATGGTCCTCCATGGGCTGCAGGGGCACAGTTGCAACACCATGGTCTGCACCACGGGCTGCAGGGGCCTTAGCTCTGGTGCCTGGAGCACCCCCTCCTTCTGCACTGACCTTGGTGTCTGCATTGTTGTTCACATATTCTCACTCTGCTCTTCCCTGGCTGGAATTTTTCACCACACAATAACTTTCTGTTCTTAAATATGTTATCACAGAGGTGTTACTATCACTCCTGTTTGGCTCAGCCTTGGTCAGCAGCAGGAAGCCCATCCTGGAGCCAGCCAGTATTGACTCCACCAGACAGGTGAAGCTTCTAGTAGCTTTTAACAGAAACCAACCCTGTAGCCCCCCCACCGCTACTAAAACCCAACCACAGAAACCCACTACAGCAGGGAAATGGATAATACCTGGCCCGTGTTTGTCTCTGACTGTTAGTACCTCCTCCTGTGGCAGATCAAGGAAGAGAGTCAAGAAATCCTTGAGTTCAAGTGTCTTGACTTTCAAGGTTATAGGTTTTAAGTAAGTATATATGGGTTTAAGGGTAGTAATGTCATTTAAAAGAAATATGTGTTTAGAGGAGAAAAGAATCCTGACACATCAGAAAGGCTGTATGTAAGATAAGGGTACAAGTGAAGCAGTTGTTGTGACTGCACTTCTGAGAGAACTCGTCTTCGAGTATAAAGGCAATAACTTGCATTCTTAGTTACTTCCTTTAAGGTGTACAGTGAGACTGAGTCTAGGTTGTGATGTCCATGTAGTAAGAGAAAATCTTTCTATATTCCCTTGTAAGTCAGAGGAAGCCTCCTAAATAAGAGGAGATATCTGTCCTAGGAAGATTCCCTCTGCAAGAGCTACAGTAACCAGAAAGTGATGTCTGAACTTTGAATCATAAATGAACAAGGGTCAGCCATTCCAAAACATTCTGAACAAAAGCATCATTCTCAGGTTAGTATAAGGCACATGAACCCAAACTTCAGCTGCTGTAAATCAGTTAAATACATTAAGCTAAGTTGGTGTAGAGCAGTAGGGAAATGCCTCCAAGTCTTTACCTTAGATTTGGCCTGAGACAGGTAGACCTATGCCCAGCCAGTTCCTGAACAAAAGATGGCTAATTTCCTTAAGTCTTCTCCTCTTCATTTTATTGCTGAGCACCACACTATATGGCATGAAATACCTCTTTGGTTAATTCAAAGTATTTGGCTGGTTGTGTCCCCTCCCAAACTCTTGTGCACCCTCAGTCTATTCACCGGGGAAGGAGTGCAGTGTGAAATAGAGAAGGCTTTGACTTTATACAGGCACTTTTCAGCAAGAACTAAAATATTACTCTGTTATTAGTATTGTTTTGGTTGCAAACTTAAAACACAACACAAGGCAAGCTGCTATGAAGAAAATAAACTCCAACCCAGCACAGTCTCTAACCTGCCAGGGAAGAGGAGATGTGTGCTCTCAAGTGCTGATCAGGGGATGCCCCAGGTGAGTCTCTGGGCCACAGCCAGTTACTGTCTCAGGTTCTTCTATTTTCCTTGATGCCAGCACAGGCAATTGGGGAGATCACTGAGCCGCAATGGTAAGCATGCTGCACACATGATACCACACACACAACCCATGAGTGCTGGGCTCTCAAATGACAATGGCTGAGCTCTGAGCTGTGCTTGGACAGACATGGACATATTGTGTGTCTTTAGTGGGATTATTTAGTCCTGCAACTGCAGACTTGACATTCATATGAACAGATGAAAAATATTCTGCTTCTACCTATGATTAGTATTTACTACAACCTCACACAAATGCTGTGGTGATTAACTAATATTTGTAAATTATTTTGTAAATGTGAGGGCAGATGCTACTTCTTTACTAAGGCAGCATTTTCAGTGGCATCAATTCTACGTCTTCTATCTTCATGTCCCTTGGTCTACAGCAGGTGGTAACACCCAACAGTCAGTGCACTTCTGTTTTTCAGGGTTGCTTGGAGGGGCTTTTCGGCTGGTCATCAGTCACATACTGATGACCAGATCTATCCAAAATATGTGTACCTCATGCTTTCCATTTGGGACCATGATCAAGACCCTACAAAGGAAAAAAAATGTTTTATGACAAAAATATTGAGTCCTTACTGGATCAAAGATAAAATTACAGAAAGTCTGTGTGTGTATCTGCTGCTGACAGATAAGCCAGGCTTTATTGGGATTCACTCACTCATCCCCATGTGCCATAGAGGAAGTGCTCAGCAGTTCAACATGAGCAATAGAAACATGGCTGTTGAGAGCTCTGAAGGGAAAACTGATACAGCTTGAAAAGATGATTTGTTGAGATATGAAAGGCAAAAGATATGATTGCTTGTATCACATTGGACTGATAAATTTGAGTCTTCCAGATGGTTTCTTTGTCTTTTTATATTTTACATTCAGGTCTCATCTTCTCTGGGAGACATTATTGTCAGTCATTCAATGGCATGATCGCAACATTTCAGAAACTTAAAAATGACCATCAGAAGGGCAAAAGGTTGTGCAGCTACACTGCTAACACAAGTTTTTTCTATTAATCTATTACCTGCAGAAACTAAGTAGTGAGAACAAGAAAGGCAAGAACTAAGTTCGCCTCAGCTTAACTTATCTGAGAATCTCAAGCCAGGGCCCAGGGTTGAACCTAAACTTGGTTTTCCTCAGATTTCCTGGTACCCTATATAACAGAGATTAGTAACATCCTCTAGATCACAAGGGCCCTCAAAATTTGGTTCCTTCACCGCTTGTGTAGAAGTACACAAAAATCCTTACAGCAGTGTCACTGTACCCTTGCTTCCCATGGCTGTTTTTCAGCAGGGAAAGTTTTACCATCTCTTTGACTTGACTAATGGCTCCAGGTTATTTCCTCCTTTAATTTTTCTTGACATCTGTGGCATGCTGTCTGTGATGGTTTGAGTCCTCAGTTGTGGCTTTACTGAAGATAACTGGGTGAAATTGATCCTCTGTAAGTCAGGTTTAGGACTACGCATTTTAATAATAACTGTGAGAGCAAACTTTGTTCTAAATTCAAATTTACCTCTTTCTACACAAAGCTGATATTAATTCAGCTATAACAGACCTGAAAATAGGTGTTACAGAAAAGAATATCTGTAACATAGCCCTGGCAGGTCTGTTAATGATTGAAAAGTTCTAATTCACCTTCATTTCTTTTAATTCATTCTTGAAAATTTTTGTTACACACACACTCTGAAGTGAGTTGCAGGAGCTTCCATATCAGGTGGCTTTTTTAAATGATCATGGCTCTATTTATAATGACGCTTGGCAACTCTAACTGACATTATGTTTTAACTCTAAAAAATAAGCAGAAATGCAGGTTATCAAAGCCAAATGAAGATACCAAAATATTGTCATTATTGCCACTGACATGACTGATACTGCTGTATAAAATAACCTTTATTATAATGTGTTAACTTCTTTGTGTGACATCTTCCATTTGCAGGACATTCATCACTGCCTTCTATCTTTTACAGCAAGAACAGAATGGTAAAATAGCCACTCTCTGTTTGATTATTAATCCCTTTGCAACACTGTTGACATAGCTGTATTTTCTTTTTGGAATAGAAAAGAATAGAATCATTTAGGTCGAAAAAGACTTCCAAGATCGTTGAGTCCAACCATTAACCCAGCACTGCCAAGTCCACCACTAAACCATGTCCCTAAGTCACACATCTACACATCTTTTAAATACCTCCAGGGATGGTGACTCCATCACTTTCCTGGGAAGCCTGTTCCAATGCTTGACAACCCTTTTTGAGAGAAATTTTCCCTAAAATCTAATCTAAACCTCCTCTGGTGCAACTTGTGGCTGTTTCCTCTCATCCTGTAACTCGTTACTTGGGAGAAGAGTTTGACTCCCATATTTTTGCAACTTCCTTTCAGGTAGTTGTAGAGAGTGATCAGGTTCTTCTTGAGCCTCCTTTTCTCCAGGCTAAACAACCTGAGTTCCCCCAGCTGCTGCTCAAAAACTTCTGCTCCAGACATTTCACCAGTTCTGATGCCCTCCGCAAAATCACAGAATCATTAAGATTGGACACATGCTGTCGACCAGCACCTCATACCATTGGCCTTGGCCCACTGATCCAGCCTTTCTGGATCCTTCTGCAGAGCCTTCCTGCCTTCCAGCAGATCAACACTCCCACCCAACTTGGTGTCGTCTGCAAACTGACTGAGGAAGAGCTCAATCCCCTCATCCACATCATTGATAAAGATGTTAAACAGGGCTGGCTCCAGGCTGAAGCCTGGGGAACATCACTGGTGACTGGCTGCCAGTTTGATGTGGACCGTTCACTGCCACACTGTGGTTCCAGCCACCCAGCCAGTTTTTTACCTAGTGAACAGAGCACCCATTCAAGCTGTGAGAAGCCAGATTGTCCAGGATAATGCTGTGGAAAACTGTGTCAAAGGCTTTACTAAAGTCCAGGTAGACAACAGCTACTGCTTTTCCCTCATCCACTAAGTGGGACATATTGCCATAGAAGGAGATCGGGTTGTCAAGCAGGACCTGCCTTTTGTAAACCCACGCTACCTGAGCCTGATCCTCTGGTTGTCCTGCACATGCCATGTGATGGCACTCAAGGTGATCTGCTTCATTCAGATCTTTTCTTCAAGGAGTTCTTTCTGGAATGCCTACCTCTCTATATAGACATGAATTTCTGGGGAAATTTTTACTAAAACCTCTCTAGCATTTTTTAATTCAATTTTATATTATGAGTAAAATATTTGATCTTGATGGAAGCAATATAAGATAAAGTGTTGACAAAGTGACTAGAGCTGCAAATGCCCTTTTATTGCCGTGTTTGGTCAGTTGGGCTTTGGCTCAGATCACAGAGTCCTGCAACTCCAAAGTAGAATATATGTTTCTGAGAAATGAAAAGCAATAAAAGATACATGAGCAATAAGATGGCTTTAAAGAACCAAGCCTATATGCAATGAGGTTGGACTGTAAATAAAAACTTTTGACAGTTACTCTAAGGACTATGTAGAAGAAAAATTGCAAATTCTTCTCTGATCTACACGTCTTTTTTTAAATTGCAAGACTGGTAAGTGTCAAAGCAAAATAATAAAGTGGCCTTGGAAATACACAACCAAAGAGGGTAAACAAAATCAAATACAAGTGCCCTCTTAAACACAGGGTTTGCATTTTCTTAGCTGAATAAACTTTCTACCTTGACACTCAGGGCTCTCAGTGAAGTGGAGGTCATGGCTAGTGACAACTGGGAGCTGTTCCTGGAGGCTTTCTTGCCTTTTTAGGTTATGAGGGTCTCTGCATGTTTAGGATAATATGATTGACAGCTCCACTCCGGCCCCAATTAGCACCCTATAATTTATTAGCTTCTGCTTTCAGATTATGCGCTAACTTCACAAATATTTAAACCACGGAAACAGCAGCTATCAAGTGTCTCTTTCCTGATCCAGCTCACTTGGACTGTAGTTAAATACAAGGAGGGAGCTGTGCAGGTCTGTCAAGAGCGAATAATCATTTGTGTCTGTGTACAACTGGGGCTGTTGCAGTTCTTTAAGACTCAGCTTCTGGAAAAAGCGGTTGTTCCACTGGATCAGGGATTAGGGGTTAGGGCTTGGTTCCTGTCAAAGAGGAATGATGCAGGATTGAGACCAATGTGCTGGCTATTCCTGAGAAGGTCTGTGTTTGGCCAGTTCTGTTTATTATGTAAAGACCAATTCCATGCAAATAACATTGGGAAGTTTGTGTCCCTCCTAATGCTGTTTCTTTGCTCCTTGCTGCTGGAGTGTGGGGCCAGAGTACTAAGTGCAGAACATGAGAGAGTGGGTGAGGCAGGAGAACAGAGACAGGATGAGATGCACAGTCAGGGCTGGGGCCAGAAGTCAAGGAGAGAAGAAGCAAAGAAGCTGGGGAAGCGTGATGAAGAAGGAAGGCATCTTGCATCTGTACCTGGGCCAGATAGGGCAGAAGGAAATGTGCCATGCAGCAGGGAGACGGGGAGATGGAGCACACTCAATAATGTTCAGTGTGGTATTACATCTCCTAATGAGACAGCACTCCTGTCGAGTGTTTATCCTGTCTTTAACATGAATGAATAAGCAACTGACACATACCTAAAGAAATACTCCAGTCCTCGGCCCGACTGTACTTTTGTGGGCTGCAGCTGAGCATAGCAAATGGAAGTGCCTACACATGAGAGTCAGTCCCAGGGGCATGCACACCTGCACGCTGCACCCCTGCACCCTGCACAGCACCCCTGTACTCCTGCACTCCTGCATACCTGCACTCCTGCACAGGCTTGTCCAGCACCTTCCCTTTCTTTTGTAGGACCTGATACAGAGAGGGTAAAGGCAGGAGGATGGGGACGTGGCACCCACCCTGGTACCTCTCTGCTACAAATTGCACTCATGGGCTTGATGCACATTATTCATCAATTATGCCTGGCTAAGGAGGCAGTAGAAGGTGCACTGCAAAGGCAGCTCCTCCTTTATGATTAGAGATGGACATGAACAGTTCATACTGAGCCACTTGTCAGTACAGTCAGTTTAGATAAGTGTTACCATGCTGGGAATTAATTAAGAATCTGGTTCCCAAAGCTGTAGTTCCAAGCCTTTTCTTTTCTTTTCTTTTCTTTTCTTTTCTTTTCTTTTCTTTTCTTTTCTTTTCTTTTCTTTTCTTTTCTTTTCTTTTCTTTTCTTTTCTTT
>NW_020897691.1:31945499-31969242 GCF_003984885.1 Neopelma chrysocephalum
TTTTTTCTTTTTCCTTTTCTTCTCCTTTTTCTTTTTTTTCTGTTTACTTTTTTCTTTTTCTTCTTTTTCTTTTTGTTCTTCTTTTTTTGTGATCTCTATTCACAATTCCCTATGCAAAATTACCTATCCTACAAAATCAATACCTCACTCCTCCAAATAATCATAAGTCTCTCTCCTTTCCCTGCTGCAACTGCTCCTCTGGGTGGCAGGCCCAGGAAGACAGCCAGGATATCACAATCCCCGACGGGAGCTGGCTCATCCTTCTGTAATCAAAAGGGCACATTAATTACAACACTTGCGCAGAAAAAGACACGCAGTGACTGCCAGTTAGAGAACACGGATGCATTCAAAGCCACCAGCAGCATTTTCCTCCCTTCCAAGAAGGGACCAACCTTTAAGCCCTAGCTAGAACTTGTCGTGAACCTAAATAGGACTTCAAAGGGAAAGCAAGAAGGATCGGCAGCTCCTGACCCAAGGAGGAGACAGGGTAGATACATTTCCCCAGAGGCGGGCAACACACAGTCCGGGGGAGGTGCAAGGGATTATTCAGACTCTCTTTCACCCTCTGTCTCCTCCCCTCCTCCTCCTCTGCTGGGGGCTTCTATGGTAAAAACACTGGAAGAGGAGATGGGAAGTAAGAAACATCACCCTAAAACTCTCCAACATTAGACTGTAAGTACAGGGGCACATATGTGTGTTTAAGAGTTTTATGCTGCATTCTTGCAACTGTGGCTATACTGAAGCAAAAACGTCTAAAATAAAGTGCAACCACAAATACACAAATACAAAGTCCTATCCCACTTCCATTCTTCCCTTGACAGATCCCTTTTAACCCTTCAAAGTGTTCATTAAAACAGTATTCCTTCATGCTTTGTTAATTTTCTGTTATTTTCAGAAAGAGAAATAAGTATCTGTGGTGAATTATGTCCAGAGCTTGTTTTGCAAACTCCTTGTAAAGAGGATACTCTTGCAACTGAGCAGCAGCAGATACTCTCGCCATGCCCAGCATTGCTGTACTCTGCAACAGTTCCTGTCCTTCTGCCTCCTTCCCTGGATTCTGCATGAACAGGTTGGGATCTGTGTCTGTCCCAGACGGTCTAGTCTGTTTGTCAGGTGGGCAGTTACAGAGCACAAGCCAGTGCTAACCTCTGCATGACACTCAGAAAGGGCAGCAGGAGGATCTGCTCTTCAAGCCGCAGGGATGGGTACTCACAGCCCTGCTCTTTCAGTATGTGACATGTAATACATACGTAATGTATAAGAAGGGTTTCTTTTGTATTTCCAGATTTGCTGCAAGCATTCCTGATTAAGAAAGTAACAATCTATGATGCAAAGAGGAATAAAACAGACTTCCAAAATGGCACAGAAGTCATTTGCACTGTTACTGCATTAGGAACTGTGGCTCCAGCCCTGCAGACTCATGTCCAAACCTTAAAGGTAGATGCTGTGAGCAGTCCTCCAGGAGTCAGAATGAGCAAAACTGCAAGGATTAGCCAAAACAGGACATGTGTGCTTTCAGACTGCAGTCCATCCAGAGTAGGAGCATTTTTAAAAAGTTGTTTGCACACCTAACGCCTTGAGGTACGATCTTGGCTTTGGTGTTTGGGTGCTTTCATGCTACAATAGTAAAAAAGAGTACCCAGAGAACAAATGTCAAAACCGATATTAATGTATTCATTGCACAAATTTTCATGCTTGAATATGGTCAGGGTCAAAATGTATTGTAAATACTAATGTAGTAAACGACTGGTTTATGCTTACATGAGAATTGCTAAATGTACTGGAGCTGCATTGCTCAGCCCTCCTCATTAAGAATTGCAGAAGAGAGAGGGGGGAAAGGAAACAAAAAAGAAACAATTGTGGTGAAGCACAACCAATGATAGAGTCAGATTTATCTTTTTGTAAAAAAAAAACCTTTAAAAACAGCCTGAAAAAACACTCAGGCAAATGCTCACAGAATGATTCTGTTAACTTCAAGCCTCTGCAGCAATAAAGTTAAACACCATTTTTAGTTACTTTTCTCCTGCAAAGTCCTGATGCTTTCTTCCTTGATAGACACTTCAGAATGTTTTTGCTTTAACCACTAATATAAATGCTGGGGTCCTTCCCTTCCCCTTTGCAGCTTTTCTGGGCTCTGGCTATTTGGAAGGTGAGGACAAAATGCTCAGGGGTATGTCTGGCTGAAGAAATCATGACAAGTCCCCTCCTGCCATTTGCGGAGCACTGGCCAGGGATGCTCTGCACACGTTCTTCCTTGTCAGCTTCTCACAGTATGTACTCACACTGCTTTATCATACTCTTTCTATTAGGCTTCCTAGTCTTTCCCAGAAATTGAGTTATCCTCAGGCTGAAACCAAGGAGAGGCAAATTTGTGTTATTCATAACTCCACTTCTGACACATAGTGAACACTATGTCAGCTTATGTGAGAGTGTTAGAAGGCAAAAACTCTCATCACAGCATAAAAGTCCATTTTTTACTGCTTTTCCTAGTGTCAGAGGGGTAGTGTTAGGACTCTCCTCTTATACGCTTTGAACCTTGTCAGCCTCCGAAGACATTACATTGAGAAAAAAAAAAACAGAAAAAAATACAACACAGTAGTGTTCAAATCAGATGTTTTGCCTGTAAAAAAATCAGCTTTTAGGTATAGGGTAATAGCTATTTCTGCCCTGTTTAATTAATTATTCATCACTCGATAATAACATTTTAATTTACCAGTGCAATAGCAGTGCTAAATGGTATAGTCCCCTCTTCTAGCAGCTTCATGGAGAAATATCTGCTACTATGGAGAGCCCCTTGCAGATCTTACAGATACACCACTAAAATGTAACGCTGCAATAGTCTCGCATTTTTTGTATTTTGTATTTATCGCTGTATATTTTACTCCCTAAGAAAATATTTTCAACTGTTAGGATTTCTATTTATCTTTTTAACACAAAATAATAAAATAACTCACTTCATCCATGTGAGAGATCCTTTTTCTTTTTCATCCTGAATTTTCCAGTTTGCCGCATTTCTCTTATTTAGCTTAATTCTGCATAAAAGTACACAGAGTGAATATAGCTTTCCTACTGTTAAATAGCTATCTTATTCCCTCTTTCAAAAAAACCAAAACAACTACTAAAGTGAAAAAATGACAGCAACAAGTGGACAAAGAGAAGTGTTAGAGGCAACTCGGACCTATTGTCCATCACATGCTTTTCATTCTGGTATTCCCCTTAAAGGTTGTTGGGTTGAAGATGAGCCGTTCTTCTCCAGATTCCATTCTCCCCCTGCTTTAAGGGGTTTTTACTTTTGCCAGAAAATGTTTATTGTAAAAAAAACCCAAAAACAGAACACAAAAAAAAACAAACAAAAACCCCAAACACCACCCGGCCCCCCCCAACCAAACAACTGTTATACATCCAATGCAAATGTTGTGCCAAACTCTAAGAAGTGCCACCTTGGTTTTCATCTTTCTGGGATTTGAGCAGTTGTGAGCGGAACAGCTGCGTATCTATAAGCCCAGGGCAGGTGGCCCCAGCCAGACACTTGCCACTCACAACCACAAAGCTGAAAAATCTGACCAGTTCCTTGATAGTCTGAAAATGTTTGTGAATTCCAGTTTCTTCTCCTTTTACTTTTCTATAAAGGAAAATCCAGTAAGTAAAGTAAAAATCCAGTTCAAAACTGCTAAGTAGCTTTCCCATGTTTGCATTCAAGAAGTAACTTTCACCGCCATAAAAAAATATTCACACCACTAAAAAAGAACCCCCACAATTTTCCCTGCTCCTTATATGAAGGCCAGTCATTTTGCATCACCATCCACGATGTCATTTGACTCTTTTAGAGTAGTCTGACTGCAGTTCTCGGTGTGGGGTCTGCTTAAATGGAAGTTCAATGTCTTTGGCTCTCCTCTTGCATCAGAAGGATTTTCCTTTCTGAAACAAGTCTAAAGTATCGTCCTTGCAATGTCAGGTCCTTTTAAATCCCGTTGTCTTTACCAGAACTGCGGGGCCACGGTGGGCTTGGAAAAGGGCAGGGGGGAATCTGAGAGTCTTTGAGTCAGCACATCAGCTCAGAAGGGATCCACCACAGAAGGAGTAACGGCGAGCTGCAAACCAAGATCAGAAGCTGTTACAAACTGACCCGATTTCAGCTCTGAATGCCACCATGCCTAACAGGCAGAGAGCTACAGGGGATAGCCAGGGGAAGAAGAGTGAAGGACAGCTCTAAAACCAGTACAGATCCTTGCTTTTATCCTGAGTCTGCAAACCTGAGAATGGAGAGAAGAGAAAAAAAGGGAAGAAGAAAAATAGGTACAGCTGTTTAAGGACAAAGGAAAACAAAATGCATTTCTGCCAGCTGAGATCAGTCTAAAGCCCCAGAAGGCTGTGAAGCTAGGAGAAGAGCCCAAGCCAGACTGGAGCCTGGCACATGTCCCTCCTGCTGTAAATGAGGACACCGAAAGGATCCATTAGGGGCTGTGATAATAAAACCAGCATTGAGCAAGCTTTCCTTGCCTTCACAACCACTGATTCAGGATCTGCCACTGCTAATTGCCTGTGTCCCTGATTTTATCACTGCTACAGTCACACAGCCTTGGTTCCAGACACCCCACCAGGCACTACCAGGGGAATGCCATTGCCCTTTTTGCTCAGCAAATGCAATTGGGCTTTCATTTCAAACACTTGAGGGAAAAAGTAAATAAGGAGAGGAGATAGTTCATGAACCTGCATGGGGTCTAAAAATGACCTGCTGTGCTGTGGCTGACCACACTACTGCCCTCAGTGCAGCATGTGGAGGGGGCCAAGCAGTGACCTTCAGGGCTGCTTCGTCCTGCTCCCAGCTTTTGCTGCTCAATGCAGAAGTAGGACCAGGGCCCAAACAAGAGTACCTCAAAGCAACTTGTACCCTCAGGGCATATTTGCAGGCATCAGAAATTCAAATGATGTTTTGGGGATGTGATGTGTTGGCCTGTCCCATCCTCCCTCTCCCCATCCTCCCTTGTCTGGCCTGAAAACCCCAAGAAGATCACTCAGGACAGAACTCAGGTGTTGCATATGGGGCCTCCACTCCCAATTTATTCTCCCACAGCAGCATCCCAGTCACCCCCCAGGGTGGTCCTTCCCTACCACTATGGATGGTGTGGAGTCAGGGAGCAGGGGTGCAGCTGACTCAGGGAACTTGTAGGCACCGAGGGCAGCTCGTTACCTGTGTCAACATTGAGGCTGATGCTCTGTGCCATGTCCCCTGCTGCACTGGGGAAAGGGCCCGGTGTCGTCCAGGCTGCAGCAGCGCCCGCTTCGCTCTTGCCCAGTTCACAAGGGGGACTGACTGGAGTGGACACGGAGGCAGGGGTGAGGCGGTGAGGGCGGACGGAGGCGGTGGGCACCAGAAGGGAGCTGTAGCGGGGGTCAAAGTGGGGCCCATACACCTCGTGCATGGTGGCAGGGCGAGGGTAGGCAGTGCTCTGTGTCCCAATGTAGGGGTGGTGGTGGTGGTGGTGGTGGTGGTGGTGGGCATGGTGCCAGGGCTCAGGGCCACCCTGGTGCAGGTGGCCATGCAGGGAGGCGGGTGCGTAGGGGTCAGTGGTGGTGGCGAAGGGCAGCTCGCTGTGGGCAGCAGCTGCCAGGGGGCTGCTCAGGCTGGCTGGAACTGAGGAGGGCTGGTACGTGCTGTTCCAGAAGGATGGCGGGAAGATGCGCTGGCTCATTGGGAAGGAGCCATCTGGGTGAAGGAAGTGGGAGAGAAAATCAGCAATGAGCACACCCAGCAAGCCTTGATCACCTTTCCCTAGGTCTCTGTCCCTCCCTGATCCAACCAAACAAAACCTTGTATTCCCTTTATTCCCTGAAAAACTACCAAACACAAGAACTTAGTCCAAACAAACACAGATTCCTCTCCAGCTAAACATCCAACACACCTAGGCTATGGTTTATCCCTGAAGCTGCAACTATTTGCTCCAGGTTTCTCTTAGCATGTAGGTGGGCAAAAGGCTGTTATCTAAGGTGAGGGAAACATGTCTTTTCTTCCATAGTGGAAACTGAGTGAAATTTTCAGGGTTGGACTTTTCTTGTTCGTTTTTGTAATAATCTCCTTATATAAACATTTATGCCCAACACCTCCAGGAAAGCAGCTGCTGCCTCAGTGCAGTTTCAAGGTGGTCAGGAACAGTGAGAGTTTACTAAAGGCCAGCTTGAATTTCCTTAATTTTCTGGGGGCAATTGTCCACCTATTACACCAGACTTATGCCTGTTTCTTAGGTATACAGTCAACACGTTTGGAAAGCACTCTGTAGACCTTTGGAGATATTTGGGAGGCAGGGCAAAGGACAAGGACCCTACATTTTCATAGCCCAGTAAGCAACACGCAAGATGGACTGGTGATTATTAATAGTACAGGTAGATGTTATGCATGATTAATTGAGAATGCACACGGTTCCCAAAAGAAATAAATAAAACCATGCTCCTGACACATGTTTGCCAGGAAGTATGTCAGCTCTGAGCCCTGGCATTACTCAGTAGAAGGGGAAGAGGTTCATGATGAGCAAAAACACTCCTCTCCTGCCATCAATTGAATATCTTTCACACATGAATTATTTAAACTATTTCATTCTTAGACATTACCGACAGCAATTCATACAGAGGCTGGGAAACCAGCCTTGGCTGAGCAGGTGGCCCTGTGAGGGAGAGTTACCAAAACTGCCCACAAAGAAGTGCCAGCCCTAACTCTCTAGTGGAGAGAGGATGGGGAAGGTTATTCCCTTCTGCCCTGGGTACCTCTAGGCCTGTCCAGAATAAATCAGCTGTGCATAAGCCCTGGCCTTGACCTTAACGGCATATGGCCACAGCCATAGGCAGTTCTAGAAGCCTTCGTTTTCAGAAGTTTAGGGACCTTCCTCCAGCAGCAATCAGGGTGGTGATACATGCAGGGCAAAATATGGGGACAAACACAATCAGTTTTTCAGAGTGGGAAGCTGATGAGATGGTTTCCGCATTTGCTTTTTGCTTTGTTCCCATCATTATGACCACACTAAACTGAAAGCTAGCGTCAACAGAGGATGCACAGTCACAGTGCAGGGGTCACTTTATAACTGTTTGGGCTGTAGCCCCTTCCAGGTAAAGCGCCTGCAGTGTAAAGAAAGTTCATTTCCCCATTCCACCTCCCAGGCTGCTTCCCCCTGGCCCACTGCGGTCCGGCATGAACTGAAGGGCTTTATTATTTCTTTTCCCTTAAAAGGGCCAAGCAGCTGACAGCTCTCGGCCCAGGACAGTGGCTCCCAGGGGCTGCCCGCCGAGCACCAGCCGCCGGGGGGAGGAAGGAGGGAGATGGGATGCCGAGGTCCGAGGTGCCTGCCCGGAGCGGGACCCCGCCGCCCCCCGCGCTCCCCGCGCCGCGCTCGGTGCTCACCCCGCCAGGAGCCGGCGTTCCGCGTCGCCTTCGAGCTGCCGAGGGAGAAGCTGCTGGGCTGGCTGAGCGCCCGGCTGAAGTGCTCGTCCACCACGGCGCTGATGTCCCCCTGGAAGTAGGTGAAGAGGACACAGCGGGAGCTGATGTACTCGGCCTCGGGGGGTCGCTCCTTCTCGGGGCTGCAGTCCTCCTCCTTGATGCTGGCCGCGGGGTGGCTGGAGAAGGAGCTGCTGGCGCTGGCGCTGCTGCCGCTCTCCGGGGCTTCTTGCATTTTGGAGTAAAAGGCGAGTTTCTGTGGGAAAGGAAAGAAAACAGAGCCGGTCACGCAGTGCATCAAGGTACGCTTCTCCCCCTTGTGCCAGCCGGCATGCAGCGCTGAGCCCTCTCCCGCGATCTTTCCGAGAGGATGCAAAAGTCTAGTCCTCGGCTGCCCGCTGTTCCCCCAGCACACACCCACCGTAACCCCTCACACCCCCACATCGCCCTCCGTAACTGCAATTCTGCCCCGCCCCTGGGAGGCAGCGAAGGGGCTGCAAACAGGGCAGGTGGCCCGAAACCCAGAGGTGCCGGCCGGGATGGAGAAAGAAGCGCCGGGCGGGGCAGGCGCGGCCAGGCGGGGATCACACGCCCTGGTCCCCCGCACCAAGCCCGACATAAGAAGGCGCTTTGCAGATGGCTCCGGAGCGGACGGCGGCCGCCAAGGGGCTGCAAAAGGCGTCGGGCACGGTCGGACGGCGGCCAGGCACACACGGAGCAGCGACGGCAGCGGGGGGAAGGCGAGAGCCGCTCGGTCCCTGGCTCGCAAAATCTGCTGCGAAGAGTGTCCCGTAACTCACAGCGGCGAGGAGAAGGAAAGGGGAAAAAAGAAAAAGACTCAAACACATGTCAAGGCAAAGCACATCATTTCCCTGGCCAGTAGGAAGCTCCAGGTATTTCCTACAAGATTATTCTGTTTTTACTGGATTTCGATGAGTGGGAAAATAGCGGGCGTTGAAAAGTTTGGTGGATGTTTCCCATCTTTCTCCGCGTTAGCATGCCTGCAGGTGCTGGGAGTTTCTTAGCAATAAGCGCTGGGACGTGGAGCCCGGGCTTGGATTATGCGGGCAGAGCCTTGGAGCGGCCGGCGAGGGAAGCACCGAGGGGATGGGGCAGAGCCTTGGGCCAAGACGTGCGATATATATCATAATGTCACTCCTTCGCGACGACCGCCTTTCCACTTGGCTCCCAGTTCGGCCATTGAGGTAATGATCATCCCCCTTAATAATGTCATAAGCCGTGTGCCGGGGGGGTGAGGGGGTAATTGGAGGGAAGGCAAGGTGGGGAAAGACATCATCTGCTATTTGTAACGGGAATTGGGTCCCGCTGCCGGGCGATGGAGGCGGCACAGGGTCCGCCATGCCGGGGGTGCGGGGAGCTGGGCCGCTGACCCCGGACCGACTCTGCACGGCGGGGGCTCTCACCCGCCTCGAGCCTGGGGCGCTGCTTCCTCTATCCATCCCCTTTTTCGTTACGCTAGTGGAGAAAGGAATTAATTTCTGGAAGGAGTAAGGGCGAGGGAAAAGCTGGAAACGCAGAGGGGTAAAAGGAAAGAGGTGTGCAACAGGTGCAGCCCGGGGAAACGAGCCCTGACACACGAGGGACGGTGCGGGTCCTGGAGCGAGCGGATCCCCGCGCGAGACGTGCTGTGCCTGCCCGAAACATTCCCGCGGCCGGCAGGATCCTGTTATTGAAACCCGGGGATGAGTTGATACCCCCGCCCGCGCGGGCGGAGCCGCACGCAGCGCGGCGGCGAGACGTGGCTCCAGCCCACGGAGCGCCCGCGGGGAGCCCGGTGGGGCCGGGGCCAGGACAGGGTCTTGCCACCGAGCTCGCCCCGGAAACGGGGAGCATCCCGCAACCCCTGGTCCCCTTCGCTGCCGGGGCTTTTCCCGTCGTCGACAAATCGGGGAGACCCTGCAGCCGCCCGGCACTGTCGCCTCCTCCACTTCCAGAGCGTAACTCCGAAGCACCCCTCCGAGGCGGCTATAAAATCTCTGCACGAAGTGGCTCCCGCGGCGGCGGCCGGGATGCCGGCACGCAGGGCTGAGTGATACCCCGGGTAGCCCGGCCTCGCAGCTACCGACGGGCTACACACACCGCGGACATCGCTGCCCCGAGCCGCCGCGCTCGGATGGAGCCGGTCCCGGCAAAAGAAACAGACAAACAAACAAATATTGGAAAACGAACAAACCAACCCCCTAAAAATCCCTCTGAGGGTTAAAATCGCGCCCAAACTCCCGACATCCCGTAGTCCGTCTGTTGCCGCCGGTGTACGTACCGTGCGGAGCCCCGCTCCAAGGTGGGATGCGGTTCTGCTCCGATCATCATCGCAGGCTCCCAGATCTTCCCCCTCCCCCCCCCGCCCCCCTTTCCCCTCCCCTTCTCCTTTTCCCTTTTTCCTTTTGGTGAGGCCCCAGACGGCCATCCTCCGGATGACACCCCTCCCACCCTCTGCCTCTTCACTGCTGCCCCCCACACTTACCTGGTGATAGGGGCTGTAGGCTGCTGCGAAGTAGGGCTGGGGAGGACCGTAGACTTGGTACATAACATCCAAACAGCTCATGGCTGGCCGCGGCCGAGAAGAATTTTTTTCGTCATCAACTCGTGTTCTGCAAAGTGGACAATGCTTCGCGGGAGGGAGGTTCCAGGGGGTTAAGAGGCACCACGCACTGGTGGGAGGAGTGAGGGGGGATGAGGCCGCAGTGGGCTGAGCTGACACCCCCTCCCTGCCCTCTCTCCCTGCCTCCCGCCCTTTCTACAGCGTGGCTCCCTCCCTCAAATGCGCTGGGGCCGGAGGGGCTCCGCGGCCGCCGGGGGAATTTCAGCCCCGTGCCTGGCGGGTGGCAAAGGCGGGAGAAGCCAGGGAGATCCCTCCTGCAGCCAGGACTGCCCGGGAGCTGCGGGGCGGGAGGCGCGGGGAGAGCTGCGGGAGGCGCGGGGAGAGCTACGGCACGCGATGCCCTCCCCGGCCGCACAGGGACCGAGCGACGGCTGCGGGGTGCAGAGGAGGTGTAGGGCGGCGGGAGGTGGGGGCTCGCACAGCGAGTCAACCCATCTCCCGCTGCGTTTCATTTAATTTCATTTATTTAATTTCTTTTCACGTGCCTCCTGTGCCGGGTGCTGCCCCGCGCCCCTCGGGGAGGATGCCCCCGTCGTTCCTCCTACCTCGTCGCGCCCCGCTCCTGGCCGGGGAGAAGTGGAGCTCCGGGAAATGCAAGGATGGGGCTAACGCCCTCCAAATCCCACCAAGTCCGGCGTCCGCCGGAAAATGCCACCGCCAAAGTCAAAGGAGTTGAGAGGTCTGATGAATCGAAGGAGGAAAATCCAGTTGCTCCCGTGGAGGAATCTCCCCAGAAACTTTTGAATAATTTCAAATCCTGGGAACGGCGATGCTTTTGCACTTAATAGAAATTAAAACAACGCCGATGGTAAAGTCACGTCAAAAGAACAAATTATCGTGAAGGTAAACTTGATTTCCTCTCCGGCTTTCTGCCGAGTGTGACATGCAAAGTTGTAAATAGGTGAATGTATCTTCACTGCTCATTTTTTTGACAGAGTTGCATAGGAACTAGATTACTTTCTAACAGAGATCTAAGTTCTCATGTCAATACCAACTCTTTGAAACGTTCATCTTCGTGGTAAGGGTCACAACTACAGTGAAAAGAGATCCGGGTTGGTTTCTTTTTTTCTTTAAGAATCTGTAATAAAGAGAAAAAATACAGAACACATGATAGAAAGAATATTACTTGGTTTTAAAATGCTGATTGCTTACAAAAGTGTGGGGGAAAATCTGAAAAGAATGAACACTTTGAATTTTGAAGACCCGGAAATATTTGAACTAATTTTAGCAGAAAATCCTCAGAATTAAAACTAAGTATTGACTCTATTTTGTTTTCCCCAAAATGTAATTTTTATATTGCACGTGCTAGAAATTTTTCTAAATGCGTACCCTTCAGCAAAATGATGTTTCAGTGCCCAATGAGCATGTTTCAATATTTTCTGCATCATGCACAAGATTTAAAATTCATATTTAAGCAAACTTTTTTCTCCCTATTTTGGTTCAGTAAATTCATTTTTTGTATTGCAGCGCAGTCTGGAATGCCGTGGCTGAGGGTTCTGCCTCAGCACCACTCTTTCCCCCCTCTTTCCTAGAATCAAGTAAGTGTTTTTAGAAGAAGAAAACAAGTTGAAGACCTGTAGGCATTAAGCCTTAAAATAAGAAATGTATCTTATAGTCTATAATTTTATTTCTCCTGAGTAGTAAGCAAATAGTCACGACACAGGGAAGGACTCACTCTGTGGCTGGTGTCCAAATTAAGGCAGTCAGCTAAAGAATGCCCCTCCGCTCCTCACAGTGAGAGACTAAGACATCTTACCTGGGACAATGAGATCTCACTTCTTCTCTGTGTCCCTGCTTGTGAGAGGTAGGGAGCTTTCCCAGCCCACACAGATCTGTGCTTATTTTAAAGGTAAGCAGCATGCTGGGCGAGGTACCAAAACCAGCCCATTTCTCAGAGGCTGAGTCCAATGGACACATACTCCAAAGACACAGCATGCCTTGTACAAGCCCTGCACCAACGACTCTGTGTAATAGCAAAGGTAGGACCTGACATTTGCCAAGGCTGAACATTTACATCTTCTGTAGAAAAACCCAAAGAGTAACAGCAACATGTGAGACCGAGTGCTGCATTGAGGCAGATGGTCTAGCTTGTGTTTCCTGGAGAATTTCTCATTGAGGGCTGAATTTAGGGATTTTACCACACGTTCAAGTATGTGTTAGGGGAATCGGGGCTAATGTGGCTTGGTATGAATTCTGTTTCTTTTATAGATAGTTATTTGACTGTAAAACTGTCCGGTGTAAGACACGAGTAAACTTTAGTGTCTTAAGGCAGAGCAATACACACATTCATGCGAAAGCGCTGACATTGTTTTGCCTCCTCTGTGCACTCTGTGAAATCAGTCCTGGTATAGGAAATTATCCTGGAAACCAAGGGTCAGAAACTATATTCACTAATGATCTCACTGCATATTTGCAATTATATAAAAATAGTTTTCCTTGGTCCTAACTACAGAATTTTGGGTGGGTTGAGTGACATAAGGAAATACAAAGCCTTGGAAAGAAACAGCTGAGTTACCTCAGAGAGAAAATTATGACAGCAATAAAGGAAAGCACATCTTTAGGAAGGACATGGGTTGAGAATTGGCTGTGTACCATTAAAACACTGTCATGGGCCTACTCCAATGGCCATACACTGGTAAATGTTTCACAGCAGTAATATGAAAAGAAAATCTTGTTTTTAGGAATACAGAATGATGGGCTCTGATAAACAGCAAGATGTAGAAAATTACAACCTGCCTCAGAAAATATTTCTATAAAGCAAGTCAGTGTTATCATCTAACTAATCTGGAACTTTTCACGAAAGAAGAGTTGTGTATTATTGTGAATGGCTCACCTGACAAGCAAACAGATCATCAAACAAAACATCAACATTCAGAAAGACTAGAACAAAAAAGTCATGGTAACGTGATAGCACTGACCACATTTGTTGTTCACCTTCCCTGGAAATCCTACATCCAGTGCTAGTCTGCCAGCCCCCAGTGTGCAAACGTTTGAGCATCAAACATCACATTCAATGAAAAGATTAAATATTTAACATCAACATCCAGAATGGACCTTTCCGTTTTTTCAATCTTACCACATATATAATTTTTGCTGTTCATAACATGCTATTTTAGAAGCTCAGGGAGACTTTCACTGTTTCCAGAAAGGCATGCTTTCTCAACTAGAAGATATCATGAGATGGATGGATGATCCCACTTCCTTGCTGCAGCCATTTGTCAGTCTGCTTAGCAGCCTTCAGTGTTTCTCACTTCTAGCTTGAGTTGGGCTGGCTTCAGCTTCAAGCTGCTGGTTGAAATAATGCCTTACTTCACTTATCTAAACAGTCCTTTCATATGTAATATTTTCTGTTATGAAACTTATTTTATTCCATATAATAATATAATTTTTTCCCTGCCAAAATAGATGCAGCTCCTTAACTTTCTACAGCAATTCTTCACATAGTTTGTGTACCTTTTTCATTTGCAATTTTTCAACATTGTTTTAAAAATATTGACACAAGAACTTGATATTATCTAACATTTCTTTTGCTGAAGGCATACACAAAGTAAAATACCTTCTTAGCAACTGATGCTTCTGGCTGTTGTGGTTTTTTTGCCACATCAGTTTCAAAGATCTGTCATGCTGATGTGTTCTCCCGCTGTGATCACCAGAGTATTTTCAGTTTTCCTTCTAAAAGTATGCAAAAAACATGGATTACTTGGTGGTATGGAACTGATGGTACTGGGCAGTTTCTGGCATTTCTTCTAGTTCTTACATAGCTGACTGAGATTGCAAGTAACTAGGCTGAAAGCTGTGGTGGTCTCATGTGAGCCTACGGCATCTGCTCATGACGCCTTGTAGAGTCATACTTTACAGAACCTTTTCCATCACCTGACTTTTTTGGTCCTAGAAGTGCAACTCTTCAAACAGCTCCATTTATGTGTTGTTTCTTCTTGAGAATGCCAAGAGAGTTAGCAATGGGCTCAGGTATTTCTGAATGTCCCATTTCTTGCTTTACTCACCAGTCTTCATGCTAATCTGCTACCTGCTAAATTTATTAGTGTGATATTATATCAACTCTCAAATTACTGATGAACATCTTGTACAGTTCACAAACTAACTAATATGACTGTTCCTATACTGTGTTCTCATACTATACTCATATGGGCAGTATTCATATTCCTAAATACTAAAGATTTTTTGTTGACTCATTTCTTGCAATTTTTTTCCATTTCCTGTCTGCATCACTTGTATTGTGCAGTGCCTCTTCTCTGAGATGATAAAATCAGTTTTAACAGTCTTCCTATTCCTGCTCTCTACTTTACTCTCCAATGTTTCAAACTGCCTGTAGGACTCAACACATAGTTAACTTTCCGTCGAACGCACTGCTTATGGCTTTACATGGGTCAAATTCAGCTGAAATGAATTAAGAGATAATGCTGTTCCTCCTTCTTATCCTGTCAGTCTTTGTGCTCCATATCCCTAAAAGCTTTTTGTTTCTTGGGGGGCTTGGTAACTGTTACCATGGTGTTCTCAGGGATGTTTTTGAGGTACACCTCTGGGTCTGTATTGATATAGAAGACTTTAGGCTCAAGAGCTGCCGGCTTGGTAGTTTCCACGGGCACTGAATTAACTGACATTAACGATAAAAACCAGTATTACAAATATAGTAAAAAATAAAGTAAAATTTGGGGGACACATATCACTAACTTTATTGTCTCCTTCACTGTCCTGAAGAACGCAGTTTTACTTTGTTTTTCAGCCTCAGAGACCTTGTATAGTTAGTTTTAATTTTTCTTTTAAGGGTGTGATTTTCTTTTTCTCTTTTCCTTTTTTTTCCCCTGTGGCTCAAAGAATTCACTGTTAGCTGCTAATTAATCACACGTACGGATACTATTTGGTGTGCATTTGTACATGTGACCGCATGTCTACTCCAGTGACATGCTCTGCAGCAGCTGGAATGTACGTGGTGATTTTTACTCCGTGATGTATTTACAGGGGAGTTGCTGCCCAGCTCAGGGTGCAGCATCTGGCGTGTGTCACTCACCCGTCCTGCCCAACCCTAATGGGCCAGAAGCATCACCTGTCTCTCCTCTACTGATTGCGGCAGATGAAGAGATCATTATGCAGGGCTGGAAGAGAAATCTAGAGCTGTCATGAGGGAATATATTCACACACATTCACATGTTTGAGAACACACTGAATGCATTGAATTTAGGGCTTGATTTTGCAATGTGAAAACTCATGGAAGTTTTTTTCCAGAATTGGCATAGGAACAGTCTCAATTTTGCCAACAGAGGCAGAGGTAGCAGCTTTTCTGGTGCAGGTATTGTGGCACATTCAGATCTGAGCTGCATGACTAGGCGCCTCTTTCCCCCACTCAGGACTGAGCCACCAGAAGGTGAACCTGGCTTGTTCTGAGACGCATTCACAAAGATACTCTGCAGATATTGTTTTTATTTGTATACAATATATACAATACATATTTTCTCTGTGCTCAGGGCAGAAAGGTAATTTCAGAGAAAATGTTTCTTAACAATCACCACCATGCACAAAATAGGGTTCTTTTTATGTTTTATTTTACTTTTTTTATTGTTATGATGCAAAAGTAGAAACAGACTGTGTCTACTCTCTGTTGAAGTTTCTTAAGCACCAACCCTATTAATACAGACACTAAACTCTTGATGTAATTGTGATATAAATCCTCTGCAATGTCAAGTCTCAGTGATTTTGATTGCCCAGTCATACCTTTGCATATTTTTTTTGGAAAAAAAAAGGTTGTTTTATACGAAGGCTTTAATTCCCATAAATGTTTTAATTTTAGAAGCATCTTTCTTTCCACTTTTGTAGATAATACTTCAGACGGAGGGAGGTAGATGGCAGAGGAAGACTGCAGCTTGAGAGAGTAAGTGGCTCGATGTAAGGAAACAAGAAGATGATCAGGTTTTCAGCAGAGTACAGACAGGTAAGATATATGGGGTTTTGTCTGTACAGATTTTAGTATAATACTGACAATATGAAGCTGGGATGAGGAAAAGAAAGACTTCTATGATTAAGTCTTCCTCAAGTGGAAACTTTAATTGCTCAGAGTGGGCAATATTAAATCATAGCGGGAGGAGTTCACTGGTTTACTTCTGTTTTATTCATTGTGTATTTGGCTAAGCCTTGAGAAAATGTTATTAGAAAATGGTGACAGAGTATATTTTAAGTTACAAAATTGAAAAACAATGTAAAAAGAAAATTCATAGCAAAATACTGGAAGTGGAGCCATGCTACAGGGAACTGTGTTCTCATTGTCTGGAATTGCCCCAAATAATGTAGTTCCTGGGTTGAATAGGTGTGAATTCAGGGCCGAAAATATATTCTGACTTTCTGAAACTGAACAGAGCCCACATTTACCTTTTTTTTTTTAATGGCTATACCTAATAGAGAACTTAGTCTTTATGGCTGCAAAAGCCAACTCTACCTTTATAAATGAGGTTGCAAAAACAAACAAGAAAGAGAGAGGAAGATGGTAACAAAAGAATGAAGGAAGGTGCTGACACTGTAGTATGCACTGTGTGAAGTAGAAGGGGAGAAAGGAAAATGTCACTTGATTTTCATAATAATACCTATGTATTGTAGCCCAGTCCACCAGAAACCAGTGCATACATATTCATATTGTAGTCTAGATGGAAATTCTGACTTAGTTTCATATAAGTATCTGTATAGATTTACCTCTTTTATGGAAAGATAAGAAATTAGTATCCAGATGAATTATTTGTAATAAATAACAGTGCCCCAAACTCCATTGAGGACACATGTAATCTGTGCCCCATTCCCTTGCTTGTACACAAAATTATTAGAATGAGGACAAATTAAATTAAATCCCATGCAATAAGCACACCCTCTGAGGCAAATCATTACATGCATACCAGGGATCATGTGCTGGAGTCTTTACACATGATGGTTGTACTTTTTAAAGAAGAATCTCTTCTCATGCTGAGGTGGGCACTACCCTGAACTGCAAAGTTTTACATGTACATATGAATCAGTCAGTGAGTTTGCACAGGAGGGAAGAGGCATGAATTTAGGGAAAGTAAGTCATTTTCATACCTCTGATGTGATGCTCTCTTCTTTAAAGAAGGCGTGTGTGCATTAAAGATCTTCTGGTCTACTGAGTTAAATTGATAGAGATACTATCCTAACATATCAAGTTTTATGAAATGCAGGTTCAGTTTTTATATCAAGGTAACAGAAGCAACTTTTAATTCAGAAAGATAACCAAATTGAGGAAAAATTCAAAAATTGCCTTTAAGTTTTTGTTGAGGTTCTGGATATAGCTGGTAAGAGCCAAGCACATCGGGTGGCACATACTTGCTGCTTCACAAGAAATGAATAGAGAGGGCTTCATTTAGGCTCAGAATTTGGCAAACATTTTGAATGACATTTTTCAGAAATTGATTTTTAACTCATAGACAGTTCACTGGTCACATGGGAGGACAGTTTATTGTAGAGGACAGCATGAAAGCTGAAGAGCTGGCGAAATGCAGAGTGTAATGGGAAAGCAGCTCAAAGCTATGTCTGTGTCCCTGTCTGTTGATGTAATGCAACTGCTGCATTAAATAAACTGGCATTAATTTTTGTTATATTATTGCTGGTCATAGGGACAATTTTACCAGTCTGTGTGTCTCTTGTTCTGATTTGCTCCTTTACTTCCAATCTGGTTTTATTGTTTTGCTGTGCAAGGATGCTGTTGCCTCTTGGAGCCCTTGTGCACCTTCCTGGGGCAGGCTGGTAGTTGCTTGACAGGCAGCTGAAGCAGGGGCTAAGGGTGATTTCCAGGAAAATCAGAAACAGGCAAGAAAAAGCTATTGGAGGAAGCCTGCCATCAGCTCCAGAGGAAGAGCAGGATACTCAGGAACCCCTTACAGCTCTTTTTTCTCTCACATGCTCTGTGCTTTGTCCCAGCCTCCTGCACACCCAGAGACAGGAGCTTGTTTTTCAATGTGCCTTTCCAGCCAGCATGTGCCAAACCATATTTTAGTCTCTCGCCTTCCAACACCAAGCAAACTCCACAGTCCTCACATTCCCTCAGCATGGGACGCTACTCCTGCCTCTGCCCATATGGAGCACAGCTTGCTGCCATGCTCCAGGGGAAACCACACACAGATTAATGAGTGTTGTGCTCTTTCCCAGGTAAGCTAGTTAGTTCTCACAGTGGTGAACAACATTTATTATTCAGCAAAACACACCAGGTGCCACACTCCACTGACCTGCAAGGGCTGTTACACTGTTTGAAGCCAGTACTGGAAAAGATGTCTTTCAACCTCCTTGTTCCTTTGTTCCTATGTTCTCTTTTGCCCTGCAACTGCCTCGTGTCTCTCATGCCTTCTCTTATTTGAGAAAAGCAAGATGATTCGCACTCCGTGAATTGTATCAGTGTTAATCTCCTAAATTGGTTATGCTGCCTCGCAGCTTTTGGGTAGGTGAGAGAAAGCTGGCACAAGGTAAAATGAACATTCCAAAGGGTATTCAGGACATCCCGACACTGCATGTTTTTGTTCAAGTAGTTATATATGCTTTAGCCAGAACCACGTTTTCTTCTGCTTCTCAGAGACCACATGCTGAAGTAGTGATTTCACACATACATGAAACACTAAGCAGAAAAAATTACCACCATCGACTTAGTAAAAAGGTAATTATCTCTGTGTCAATACATTTGTTTCTTCAACTGTGTTCCCCGTACTCACCATTTGTCCTAAAATGTAAGTCGGTTACAAGTTAATTTGACAACACAAAGAGTCAATCCTTTTGCTTTTCAGAAAGAATAAAAAATATTTAAAATATGTATGAAAACATGCACAAAATATATAATGTCTTACACACTGAAGAGCTTCAAATTTTTCGGAAGTTGAAGTTCATGTGTCTGCTTGACTATTCCTACCAAGATTTATCCATTTACTACCTCCCTCCCTCCCTCCCTATGTACTAGCCTATTATACAAATTTCTCACAATTATCAAATATCTAAGAAGAGACAATTTGAGAAGGATAGCATGGAAAGGGAAAGCTGAGCAACTAATATATAGAAGCCAAACCTTCAGATCTAAGAGATATGATGGGGGAACTTCTAAACCAAGGACTGGACAGAGCACTTAGGCTTATGGGGGCTAGGTAGCCTAAAAGCTAATATGCATCAGTTTCATGGACAAGATTCACTTCCAGCCTCTTTAGGAACTCATAATGTTTCCAGATTGCTGTTGTCTTTTGTAGAAACACTTGATCCAAACCTAAAACAATAATTTCCCACAGCTTTACTGAATTAATATTTTTCTCTCACTTTTTTGTTTTTATAATTTATTTTCAAGGAGGACTGGAAATCTACCTGTATTGGGAACATTAGCATCTTTAAAAATCCCTAGCACGGCTTAATTACAATAAGGACTACAGCTGATCACCATTTAGTTCTATTGTATTTGATAGTTTTGACAGGGCTTTCCCTGTTGTAGTTGCTTTCTAGTGATGATCCTTCTGTGATGGGGAGGAACTTTTGCCTCATGCCTCCCTTCTCTGCCAGAGTCTTCCTTTCCACCCTTTTTGCTGGAGCCAGCTGAAGCCTCTGAAGACCCTCTGGTTCTTTCAGTTTTGTGGTGAGACCTCACTGTGCATGCGTCTTCAGCAGCAGTCCTGCACTTCTGTGGGCCCAGTTTGGACTGGGCAAGTTGCACCCTCATTTCAGCCCTGCATAAGCAGCATTCTCAGTGTGGATGGCCAGCTGGCTGTTATAACCTTCTTTCACACCATGCTATGTAAAACTACACAGGGCAGGTCTTGTTGATGTGTGAAAAATGCTTCTAACAGCCTGCTCCCATGTGCACTGAGGTTTCCAGCTTCACAGTCTTGCTGACTCACAGTGAGGAACAGTACCAAAACCAAGGAAATAGTTTGCTATAGGCAGGGAAGGTAAAAGAAGATGAGTGCAGGAGTAGGTTTGGTTTTCAGAAGAACAGAAGTTTCCAGAAGCACATTGATTGAGGATTGGCACTGTGAGCCAACAGCAAGTGCAGTAAGAATGAGCCTGCAGAAAAAATTGTTATATACACAGCTCTTTAAAAAGACTGTTTTATTGATTAATTTATATGTATTGACTATTTTCCACCAATCAGCTTGCATATAAATACATGTACATTTAGCTTTTCTGGGTAAATGGGGCTTGAGACTGCTCAGAATAGTACACCACTGGTGTATCAGTCATCTGGGATGTAATGCCAGATAAGCATATTCTGACATGCTGTCACAAATGGACAGTTTATTGTGAAGGAGACAGTAAAAGTGGTTAAAAGGTGTATGCATGTACATGTATACAAATATAGAATCATAGAAAAAACTGGGTTGGAAAAGACCTCTGAGATCATCAAGTCCAACCCTCGACACAACACCACCATGGTTACTAGACCATGGCACTAAGGGATGGTGAATCCACCACCTCCCTGGGCAGCCCATTCCAATGTCTGATTACTCTCTCCATAAAAAATTTCTTCCAAATATCCAACCTATATACATGCACATACATACGTGCATTTATACATTATGGATGGATGGATGGATGGATAGATAGATAGATAGATAGATTGACATACAAATATTATTTTTCCTTCTCTGGTAACCATAGTGAAAGCCTGAAGATGAAGATAGTCAGAAACCAACAAATCGTTCACTAAAAACTGGAAAAGGGATGCTTTTCTTAAAAAATGGTAAAACCTAATGTTCAGTTGAAGACCTGCCTCAACATAAAGAGTGTGGCCAGGCCAGTAGATGATGTTTCTCTGAAACCAGAAGATGCCAGAAGCAGGTCTTTCTTTTTCTCTTAGAGGTCCTGGAAAGAAGGCCTCTGCAAAGGAACACTTCCAACCCCCCCAGACTGCAGCTGCTCCTGCACCATCTACCACTGGCTTATAAATGATGACTAGAGACCTTGGCCAAACCTATGCAGAAAAAAACCCAAAGCACTGCCTATGTTCATGGGGCAGTGTTTGGTGCAAGCATAACAACTGCCCATACTTTGGAGGAAAGCTAGTCTCTGTCTGTTTTCTTCAAATTGAATCAAATGTCCATGCCATGAAAAGTGCTCTCCCAAAATCCAATTTTTTTGTTATCACAAAATCCAAGGCAACTGGGCCTGGGAATATTTACATTTGTCCATGAATATTCTGGACTTTAAAATGTCACTAAATTGTCTTGATGAATTTTTGTTTCTTTTTCCCCAGTTTTTGTTTACCTCTAGAGAAGTTAGAATGCTCCATTTTTTTTCCTGGGCCAAATTTTTGAAGGAATAGGAAACTACTGGGCAAATATGGAAGTATTTTGGAAAAAATATTCCGTCTCCATTTCACTTCTGGAAACTCTTCCTCTGCTCAGCCTCACCTGTGCTAGATTACATCTGCTAGTGTGTGAAGTTCTTGGAAATAAATTCTCAGTGCATATGGCACAACCTGAATCTAAAAATGAACTGTTAATTGAGGAAGGCACAGGACTGAGTTACAAAAAAAATGGGATTCATTAGGAAAGGCATAATATAGAATTAACACAGTGGAAGGTCATCTGGCTATAGAAATAGTTTTTAGCGACTTCCCCTTTCTACACTATTCTGAATCTGCCTGTTTGCCTCTGGTGTGGTACAAGTGTGATATGAACAGATCCCGCAATATGAAATAGGCTCAGCAGTTTGGCACAGCATGGGATGGCCCTGAGGGAACTAGTCCTCTGGCTACACTTATTGGAGAGAATATGTTTGGATTACAACCTCTCATGGCTTTTGGTAGCAATCTTGATTTGATCTCAACTGCTTCTCACAGTGGGAAAAACACCAGATCCAAAGAAGAACTACGTTTTTGCAAACCTCCCATGTCCAAAAGAGGCTTTGTTTGGGTAAAGAATCTATTCCGATCATCCCTCATAACATCTCCAAATACTTGTGTGTCAACTGGTGCTGTGGAACAGGATCCCATTAGATCCCATTAGGGTATGCAGTGGAGACAGACCTATTGAGGACTGATGGGGAGTACACAGTATGGGCCATAATCAGGCCTTGCTACAGGTTTTAAAGAAATTATGATGAGAAGATTTCTGTTTTGTCACTAATTTGGGAGGTGTTGGCAATGAAGCAGTCTTTGCTTTGCTTTTGCCACTGGGGTAAAAATTAATCTAGAATTAATTTAATTCTAGGTACCATCCGGTGGTTTATGAAGTCCTGATCCCAGAAGTCTGAATGCAGATATGATGTGGAAAGAAATCCTGTAGCCCTGGACCTACCCCCAGTGAGCAGTCTCATCCACTGACTCCCAAAAGGCTATTTTAGAAAGAAATGCTTGAAGCAAGATATAGAAATGGGGATCTATGTAAAATGTACTTTTAAAGACAGTATTATATACTTTGGTTTCAAGTTATATAATGGCATGTCAGACACGCTCTGTCCCCATCTGAGGGTTGAGCCCTTTTTACTCAGCACAGTGTGGAGCACACACAGATGCGGGCTGGTAACAACTCCATGCTTAGCATGGACGACATATTTTGGAGGACATTGAGAGACTGGACTCAGAACAGAAACAGAGAAAATAGGAAAGACTTAATGTGTAAAAGAGTATTTCACGCACGTCCAAATTACGCCTGTACAAAATATTCTTGTGAGAAAAATAGCACAGGGTAGCAAGAAAGGAGAGTACAGTGTAGTGGGCTGGACAAAGAGCCAGCTCAGGCAAGCCTGGCTGAACAGCAGTTACTAGGCTGTAAAAAATGGACATGGCAAATGTACTGCATTTGCTAAAGGCTCCATGAAACTCCAGGGAAAACAGAGAGTTCACAGAGTGGCTCCACCAACAGAAAGAAAGTTTCATTATTATTAGTCATATGCTGAGGATGTCAAGGAATTTTAAGGCCGCACTCTCTGCATTTTTAGAGGTTATTAATGAAATAGCATAGCAAGGTGAATTACATTAAAATATTTTTCTAACCATTCCAGAAATCTTGGTCCAAGTTGGCATAGGGGGGCTGGCAAGTGGTGAACTTTTGACCGAAGCTCAGATTGCTGGGAGACACATCCTCCTTGTTAGTTTCGGGTGACAGTTCACTGTACTAGAGGGATCCACTTGTGTGTAAAGAGGCGAGTGGGGGAGGAAGATTTAGCACTGCATTTTCACAGGGGCAAGAAATTCCATCCAGCTCAAATGTGTTTTGGCCCACTGCCCAGCTTCTTGTCAGACACATGACCATCACTTGGCTTCCTATTTCTGGCCTGAATCTGCATCCCAGGATAAGCAAACTCCATTAGTGGTTAAAATTAGGCGAGTGACCTGTGACAACACGTGCTGACTCTCCAACAGAGGGTAGACATATTTGAAAACCAAAAAAGAGCTAGACACACCAATATTTGTCATGTGTCATTCATCAGTTTGGGCTACTATAATTCAGATAGCAGCTGATCGACTTAATGGAAAAGACTTAGCAGGATTTTCTGGTTTCCTTCTGACCAAAGACTTCCTATAATGATTTAAGAAATGAGCATGCATTTCCATATAGGCATTGTACCCTTCCTCATCACCCTTGACATCTGTGTTGCTCAATAAGGATGCTGAACGCTCCTCTCCTCTCCTCTCCTCTCCTCTCCTCTCCTCTCCTCTCCTCTCCTCTCCTCTCCTCTCCTCTCCTCTCCTCTCCTCTCCTCTCCTCTCCTCT